>NC_034012.1:5364803-5519998 GCF_000346465.2 Prunus persica | reverse complement strand
ATAACATCTTCTTTCCTCGGTGCAATAATGTCAACACCATTATCATCACTACTTTCACTAACCATATGTTCGACCGACATATGCCCACTCTCTGTTGCCGGTGCCCTGTGACTTGACCTTTCACAACCATCCAAATACCCTGAATCACTATAACCACCCTTTGATGTCTCTCCACCCCTGTCCATCTTACCAGACCTCTCCATGCCTGAGAAACATAATTTCAAACTGAAATTACATTATACTCTATGTGCTAACATACTTTCTCTTAAAAAAAAACTCAAATGAATAATGTCATGCTATTGCACATACTAAGGTCAATAATTGACCACGTATAACTGTTTCGCAACCAAAAACATGCAATTGCATCAACTCAATACCCAAAATACATTCAAGTCCTAAACCAGAAAATAGGGTTCTTTGAAATCTTACTTGATGTTTCCATACTTTCAAAGCCTCCTCCTTTCACTTCCTTTTGCCACCACCTCAAATTTCGTCGTTAACAGCCAAGGATCTTCAAAATCTTTACAACCACATTATTATTACAAATCCATTCCCCTGCAAAATTTTAATTATATATCACACAATGCCAACAGCCCATACTAAATTACTTAAATCCCTCCAATTTGGTGACCATTTCATCATGGAGGTTGGACCCACCATCAATTTGGTATCTGCATTTCAGTTTCGGGCAACTAGAGAGAAGAGTTGAGGACCTCAATTCTATTACCATTACCTTCTTGCAGATGTGTTTTGCCCAAGCACAGACAGGAGTTGCTAAGGATTGAATTTGGGCAAGCACAGAGAAGAGCTCCTGGAGGCGCTACGGATTGGATCGGCTTCATGTACAGTTTCCTCTGGTGCTGTGACTTCTGTAAGCCCCCCTTCACTTCAGATGAAAGGGCTAAAGCCCGAGTCTCTACTGCTCCGAAAACTCAGTATTCACAGAGGTAGACAGAAATGGGGTCTCACAGAGTCCTCTAGTTCCCTATGTTGTGTTCGATTTGGGAAACCAGAATGGAGCGGACTGGTCGCGTCTTCTTCTCCTCCAAACCTGCCTTTCTCTTTCCTCACATGCCACTCACATGCTGAATCACAATGGCTGAAGAGGTCATTAGGTCATTGAATCTCAGCCATCCTTTTTTAACATGGAACCTCAACTGTTGGATAGCTGGCTGTACCGGTACAGCTGAGGCACCACAGAATTTCCCGAAAAGAATATTCACTCTAACCAACTTAGCTAAGCTGAATGTAAGTTTTATTCTTAAGAATGCAGCACGAGCAGAGGACATTGAGCAAATGATAAAACTGGACACAAAATGAAGCTTGAAACTCGAAGGCCGAGCCCATCACTCCCTACTAGGTTTTACCCAAACTGCATCTTGGCCTTGTTACCAACCAGACTTCATGTGGGCTGTAAACAAACCTTTTCATTTTCGAAGAATAAAAAAGTTGAATATACCGTTAGTTACTTCCCTCGCATGATATAATTTCCAATTTCGAGAGGATTTACTTGACACAATTCGACCTAAATTCCAATTATCTAAATACCATCTAAGTTAATTTCATAAATACTAATCACCCTTCCTTTTAAATTCTTTTTCCTTTTTTCTTACATATACTTTAAATATTGAAATTCAAATTTTTTTTTTCTCATATTTACTTAAGCAGACTTGACATATTAAATTAGGTAACATAAAACCAGAAAATATAGTTACATTATATCAGCGTGTCAAAACTTTTATTTATTAAATTCTTTTAATCATGCATACATCAACAATACCTTTTCACAAAAATAATTATTCTTTTTTGTTTGGACACAAAAGTAATTATTGCTTGTGGATGAACAAAAATAATGTGAAAATTATGTAATTATATTTTTTAAACAAATAATATAAATTATACGGCGGTAAAATACACCGAAGTAAAATTTATTTGACAAGTGACCGATAAACACGAAGCTTTCATTGTAGGAGAGAGAGAGAGAGAGAGAGAGAGAGAGAGAGAGGAGTTAGGTGGCGAATCCAATTCTGCCACCAACGATAATACAAACGAATTCAACGACACATCGCCAATTTTCTTGAAACCAGAAAAAAATAAAAAAATAAAAAAATAAATCAAATCAAATAGAAGAAGAAGAAGAGATCTCGATACTATGAAAAATCGAGATTAGAAATTTAGAAGACACCGGTCCCTCTCTCTACTCTTTACTTTTTTATTTACTCTTTTTGCTCTTCAAGCAAGAAGAAGCTTTACTTACTCAGAAGAAGAAGAAGGCTTGAGTTCAAAGGCAGCATAGAATCTGGGTCGTCTTGCTCTCCAAGTTTATATAAGTCGGCGCTTGAAAGTTGGAGCCTTGAAGGCTAGATTTGGGCTCTCAGAGTTGGGGATTTTGAGAGTATTGTATTCATGGAGGAAGATTGCTGCGCCACACAACTCATCTATGGGGATGGTCAGTTTAACTCCTCTGGGCTCGACAGGTTCGTCAAGGAAGTGAAGCTTGCTGAGTGTGGACTCTCCTATGCTGTGGTTGCCATCATGGGTCCTCAGAGCAGCGGTAAAAGAAAGCTTTTTTACTTTAATTAATTTAATTGATTGAGCTTGAGCAATATTGGGGTAATTAATTGCCTATGAAATCACAGGGAAGAGCACTTTATTGAACCATCTGTTCCACACTAAGTTTAGGGAGATGGATGCATACAGTGGAAGGTTAGCTTTTGTCATATACTCAATCTGCTTTAGAATAGATGCTAAATGTATATATGTGTATCTATTTACTCCAGGAGCCAAACAACTAAGGGTGTTTGGATAGCCAAGTGTGTTGGCATTGAGCCTTGCACGATTGCCATGGATTTGGAGGGTACTGATGGCAGGGAGAGAGGCGAGGTAATCAGCTTTCTGTTAAAATCCCATTTGTTCTTTTTTGGCGAGGGATATAATCAGAGCTATATAATGCGTAGTTCTATTCACATTTAAACTTCTCATAACTTCTCTACGTAAAATGTAGTTGTTCTCAGATTTAATCGCTCTTCATGCTTCCTCTGCAATTCTGTTCTTTTCCAGGATGATACTACATTCGAGAAGCAAAGTGCCCTATTTGCCCTGGCAGTTTCAGACATTGTGCTGATAAATATGTAAGCTTGTTTTTTGGTTTATCTTGGAATTACCTGGCTGATAACGTACATTACTTTGCATAGTTGATGGCCATATATGTAGTGGTTACTCCAATTTATTAGTGGGTTGTAACTTGTTCTGGTAAGTGTTACGTCGAATGAGTAGACGTGTCCATCTAAGATTGTCACATGCATTGGTATCTCGTGTCAGTTTGTTTTAGCAAGACAAAATTGGTTTTCAACATCTATATTCCTAGGAAAGAAGCTTCTGATATCATTTCATTCTCAGTGAGTGTTTAATTAGGACTTTGCCCTTCATGAAACGGGGGCTATTCACATTAAGAACTTTTAATTCAGAGTCCTGAAGTTGATTGACATTTGAAGATAACAGTATATACGTAGGCTCATAGTGACAACCATATACTGTCTACATGACTTCTTATCAGGAAAGTCATGTCTATACATATTTTTTGATTGTACATATACATGTAATTTAAAATTAATTTAAGATATTAATTGGAGATTGGATTATATATAGGTGGTGTCATGATATAGGTCGCGAGCAAGCTGCAAACAAACCTTTACTGAAAACAGTTTTTCAGGTACCCTTGAACCATGTCTTTATCTCTACTATCTATTCATTTAATGTCAGTTAATGAAATTCTGGTTTTGAATGTATATAGGTCATGATGCGCTTATTCAGCCCCCGTAAAACGACATTGCTGTTTGTTATACGTGATAAAACAAAGGTCTGGGCATACTTTTTCAGCTTATTAACAGGATCTATCTAATTATGTTACCCTTGTGAAATATTTTCTTGTTCCATATTAATTTTTTTCTTGTTTGTGGCTGTTTGTTTAGACCCCGTTTGAATATCTGGAGCCGGTTTTGAGGGAAGATATACAGAAGGTAATTTTGTCTTCAACATTATGTTGTTTTTATCCCTTAGTTGTTTTTTTCTTATCTCTCAGATATTTTAAATTCTGCAGATATGGGATGGAGTTCCGAAGCCCCAAGCCCATAAAAGTACCCCCTTCAGTGATTTCTTTAGTGTGAGATCTCTTATATCCTTCTCTACTCTCTGACAGCCTGTGTTCTATTTAATGTCCTCATTAGTCAAAGCTTATTGTTGCTGAGTACAACATTCTGTGACGTGAAGGTAGAAGTAGTTGCTTTGTCCAGTTATGAAGAGAAGGAGGAGAAGTTTAAGGAGGAGGTAACCCCTCTACTATCTGGAGCAATTCGTTATGTTCAAAATCATATTGGCCATTATATTTCTCTTTTTGTGGTTTCCAATTTCTGGGGAAACATAATCGTTTGATTTCCTTCACATCAGGGGAAGCATTTCTTATATTCCAAAGTAAATTAGTTAATTGTAAATTTACTGTGATCCTTACTGTTATGGCCTGTATCATGCAGGTTGCTCAACTGAGGCAACGCTTTTTCCATTCTATTTCTCCAGGAGGGCTTGCTGGTGATAGACGGGGTGTTGTCCCTGCCACAGGATTTTCCTTTAGTGCACAACAGATTTGGAAAGTAATCAAAGAGAACAAGGACCTGGATCTTCCCGCTCACAAGGTTTCTTAGTTTCTTTTCTTCCCATTAGAAAATTATTTGTGGTCTTCACTTCTCATATGCCTATGACATATGCATAATACTTAAATGATTAAATTAGGTTATGGTTGCTACTGTTCGGTGTGAAGAGATTGCCAACCAGAAATTTAATCAGTTAGTCTATGATGAGGTATGTACTCGTTTATCTCCATTTTTGAGATGCTTAGCCTTCTAATATGATCTATAAGGTCTTATTGGTCATTGATTGGATGAATGTTATTTAGGATTGGTTGGCATTGGAAGAAGCTGTCCAAACGGGTCCCGTTCAAGGTTTTGGTAAAAGGCTTAGCTCCATCCTAGGCACCTATCTTTCTGAGTAAGTTTCACTATGGTTTAAATATGTTAGTTTAAAATTCGCAACTGTCTCTGTTTGTTATTTTCTTTTAATTCAATGATGAAAGGAGAGGGATTTGGTGGAACATCTAATTAGGAGAAGAAACACTATCTTTCCTTTCTTTTCCCTTTAGACAGCATTTATACTCTGCACCAATTTCGTTTCTAACTTACAAAGCATTGTTCTTCATTTGTTTCATTGTAAAAAAAGAGACTAGGAAAACCTAATACCATTTAGGTGTTGTTACTTTTACTCTCTTAATTTAAAGTTTTCTTTTAATTCAAAAACATGTGTTAAAATTGAATATATATTGGTGGAGAAAGATATGAGGAAGTACATACACTATTAGATGCTTAAGATCATTTTCTCAGGTTGTAGTAGCTTCACGTGATCTGATTATATTTGCTTGTTTTCAGTCATCCCCCCCGGCTCTCTCTCTCTCTCTCTCTCTCTCTCTAAAGTAGTCATGAGGCTTTTTATTTTGCAACACTCTCATTCCCAGCCATATATATTAGATTTTTTGTCCTGAAGAACCAAGCTTGTGTGCCTTATTTAAGAGCTCCATCTTCTGTATTTCCACCAGCAGAAAGTTAATTTTGTCAAAAAAAATAAAACTTCTCCTAATGTTTGTCAAAAAAGATAAAACTTCTCCTAGGTGATAGTACTTATGGCGCGACAATAAGTAAATTGTTTATTATCCATCAACTGCTTGCAAGGAAGCAACCAAATGCTATGAGTATGATGTAAAGTTCTTAATATTTGATAGGCCAGACATTACCCTGTTGGTTATTTCACACTACAATAACAAAGCAACCACTGTAGCCATACTGCTTTTCAGAGAATAATTCTTTTTGTCTGTGTAGTTTTGGGTAGTATAGTGTATCTCCATTTTATGCTGCTATTACCTTATATTTGGAGTAGTTTTACATTGTCATTGGATTGATCACTTCTTCAAAAAAATTTGGATGCATTTTTCACGTGTTACTCTGTCCACTGGTTTTGGCTTGACTACTAAAACTAGCGAGTAGTGTCTCGGCATTGAGGGATTCTTAACGTGTGTATGTGTGCTTATTTTGTGTGTTTACTATGCATAGGAAGTTTAGTTGTTGGTGTTGTACTGTTTTTAGTACTGGCTTTATTTCTATGTCTTGATCTTGCTTATGAATGATAGATATGACATGGAGGCCGTCTACTTTGACGAAGGAGTAAGGAACTCAAAACGACAATTGTTGGAGTCCAAAGCATTGGATGTATGGCTACTCTCTCTCTCTAATTTAACAGAGGTTGTAGTTAGGTTTTCAGTTTCTTAGACAATTCTTGGAAAATAGGGAAGTCGTGATTAGTGGTGGTTTTTTCATTTTTAGAAGCCTCCGAATTAATTTGTATACCGCTCTACTGTTGACCCCAATGTCAAAATGAAGGGCATGATAATGAAGTGTATTGGCAACATAAATTTTCTCCTTCTGGTAGTCCTGTCAAATAATTATGTAAAATAAGCTGCCAAGCATCATTACTGAAGCTTGACTCCATCTAATTACATACGAGAAGTTTAAAGTGACTATAGAGCTTGCTTGTTATGTAATACTCAAACAGTAACATTGCCCAATCTTTATAGTTCAGATTCTCTTCAAACCCAAACTAATTAATGTGCAGGATGAATTTCGTATCGTCGGTTTTGAGGACTCATAGCAGCCACTGATTTCAATTATCATGCTTATTTTAGCTTAAATCTTGTTTTCCTATGAAATTTCCAGTTTGTTTACCCTGCATACACGACCATGCTGGGACACCTACGCTCTAAAGCACTTGAAGATTTTAAAGTGAGGCTGGAGCAATCGTTAAACAAAGGAGGAGAATTTGCTTCATCTGTTCGTACCTCTACCCAGTCTTCCATGCTTGAGTTTGACAAAGGATGTGCAGGTAATAGAATTTTTGCACGTAATTAATATGCTTGTCAACCAAAAAATCTTTGTTATTACTTATCTTTTATGCTCTTTCAGATGCTGCCATACAACAAGCTGATTGGGATGCTTCGAGAGTCAGGGAAAAACTTAAACGTGATATAGATGCTCATGCATCATCCGTTCGTAGTGCAAAGTTGTCAGAACTGAATATCAATTATGAGGTAATTTTCTGATAATGGAGTAAAGTCTTGGTTACACGCCGGATGATACTTTTAAAAGTTATGCTCATATTATTTGTTACTCAAAATACTCAATTCCAATACCCTTTAATTTTGCAGAAACAACTTTCTGCATCTTTAAGTGGACCTGTAGAGGCACTACTTGAAACTGGTGGAAAAGACACTTGGACTTCAATAAGAAAACTTCTTAATCGTGAAACTGAAGTTGCAGTATCGAAGTTCTCAGCTGCAGTTGCTGGTTTTGAGTTGGACAAAGATACATCTACCAAAATGATGCAAAATTTAAGGGATTATGCAAGAAATGTGGTTGAGAAAAAAGCACGAGAAGAGGCTGCAAACATTATGATCCACATGAAGGATCGGTAGAGAACTAATCAACAAATTTTCTCCTTTTTTTCATTGTCAGTTTGGTTGCTTATCACCTTTGTTAACATTTCTCAGGTTCTCGACAGTCTTCAATTATGACAGTGATTCAATGCCTAGGGTTTGGACTGGGAAAGATGACATTAGAAGTATTACCAAGGATGCCCGCTCCGCGGTAATTATTGGAAACTTTTATGGAAGTATAGTTTATCTGTCTATTTGTGTTTTAAGTGATATATTATTGTATTTTATGATCTCTTTCTTGCAGTCTCTAAAGCTTTTGTCAGTCATGGCTGCCATCCGCTTGGAGGAGAAGCCAGATAATATTGAAAAACTTCTCTTTTCTTCTTTGATGGATGGAACTGTTACCGTTTCATCTTCGCAAGATAGGAGGATAGCAGCTTCTACAGATCCTCTTGCCTCAAGCACTTGGGAAGAGGTACACCATTAATGCGTTTTGGTTTCTCTGTATAATGTTTGTATGGTCAAACTGGTTTCTTATTTAAGGTTAACTTTGAACCAGGTTTCATCAAAGGATACTTTAATTACTCCAGTACAGTGCAAATCGTTGTGGAGACAGTTCAAGGCAGAGACTGAGTATAGTGTCACTCAAGCTATTGCAGCCCAGGTATATTTTTAATTTCTTTTATCATAAATCTAACTTCAGCAGTGTAATTGTTCTTATTATCATTAAAATGGTGTTGCATGAAGAATAAATGGATTTTATTTTTCAATGTTTTGCAAAATTTTAAATTAGGAAGATATGGATATTGGAGTATGCTCTCGCTAAAGTAATGGGCAACTAGTTGTAGGTACTTGGAATTAGGATGTGTGCATTGTCTTCAGATGACATTTCTTTGTTCTTATTTATGTAAATTAGATTTTCTTTAGTACTGAGACAAAAGATTGTATATATGATGTTCCAGAACATATGGAAATCTGAATATTGAAAAGTGCACAAATTCTTGACTTTTTAACGGCATAGTCTCATTGGATCAACTTATTTTCAAGTTCAATGCATTCTTGTTCTACAAAGGGGACCCTAGCATCCTAATATTGTTAACAAGCTCCCTACCTTTATGCTTAGTAGCTCAATCTAATCCGGCAATTTTAATTATGCTGCTGTTTGCTTTTGTTTTTTCAGGAGGCTCACAAGCGGAGTAACAACTGGTTGCCTCCTCCATGGGCTATTATGGCGATGATTGTTCTTGGTTTTAATGAATTTATGCTCCTTTTAAAGTAAGTTTATTAAGAGTACTAGGTTCTCCACATTTGTTAATTGTTTGGATGTCCCTAAAGTCTCTCCCATCTGTTAATCACATGGCTTTTCCCTTCAAATGAAACAGGAATCCTCTCTACCTCATGGTTCTATTTGTTGCATTTTTAATTTCAAAGGCCTTATGGGTACAGATGGACATTGCGGGAGAGTTCCAACATGGCACCGTGAGTATATAATTGAGTTTTTACTGGAATTTCCTTGTTTAATCAGGGTTCTAATTTTAGTTTCCTTTTTTTGGTGTTAACAGCTGTCAGGAATACTATCTATTTCATCGAGGTTTCTTCCAACTGTCATGGATCTTCTAAGAAAACTTGCAGAAGAAGCTCAGGGTAATCCAGCACCTGAAGCACCCAGGCGGCCAGTATCTGTTGCTTCCCAGAGTCATAGAAATGAAACACCTCCGCCAAACACAATATCAAGTTCAATTCCTGAGTCATCTGTGTCATCTAATATCTCGTCATCGGATGGTGACGTCGAATACTCAAGCCCTCCCTTGAGACAAAGGCGACCTATGAATGTTCAAGAAGTTGAACCGTTGTGATGTATATGCTCTATGTTGTCTGTAACCTGTGTATCAAATTAGAATTACAACGCTGTTGTCGCGTTAGTTTTCTTACTTTTTTGATTTTATTCTTGTTCGCAGTTGATGAAATAAATGGGGGTTGCTGAATACCGTGGTCTTACAAAATAGTTTAGCTGTTATTGATGTTTCTAGGTGAAGGTAGAAATTAGATTGTAAAATCTGTGCACCACATATTTCTAAATTTATATGGTAATGAAATATCATTTAAAAACCTTTCGTCTGCTTTCTTGAGAACTTTTTGTCTACTTTTTCGTCTAGTTAATAGTTATTATGCAACTGAGCAGGGAACTTTCTCTTGACTAAAACAACTCTAATTTCAAGCTGACCTGAAAATCTTGACCAAAAAATATTGAAAAGACCACTTTCGTGGGGTTTGAGTTGAGCAAGTCTCTACCATTATGCAGTTGGCCAAAAGGAAGCACAAGTTGTTCATTTGTGATAAAAAAATTTATAAAAAAAACATACAGAAGTGAAACTGGCTCATCTCAACTCAATTGCTATTCCTTAGTTCAAGAAGAGACTAGGAAACCAAAACCTGGGCCCGTGGACAACGTTATGGTCTTTGCTCCCTATACAATCATCTAATTATTGTTCAAGGCGTGATACATACGTTTTATATGAACATGAAATACACAATATTAACATTGTGTTATCTGCATGAAGTTCCGGAACATATGGAAACACTTAATATTGAAAAATGAGCAAACTCTTGACTTGGTAACGGCAAGTAAATGTTGTCTTGTTTTTTCCTACAAAGATAAACCAACAAACAAACTACCTATCTTTACGCTTAGAAGCTCAATCTAATCATGCAAACTTATGCATGATGCTGTTCGCTTTTGTATTCTCAGGAGGCTATTATGGCGATAGTGGTTCTTGGTTTCAATGAATTTATGCTCCTTCTAAAGTAATTATAGTCGTTCAGAGTGTACTGATCAGTTTGTGCACACATTTGTTAACTATTTGGAAGTCCCAACTGTCTTGCCCATCCGTTAACCACTGTGCCTTTTCTCTTCAAATGAAACAGGAACACTCCCTATCTCATGGTTCTTTTTGTTGCATCTTCAAATGATACGCAGCTACGCTGTTGTGCGATGGTTTTCTTTCTTTTTGATTTTATTTCTTTTGGCACTTGATGAAATAAATGGGGCTAGCTGAAATACAGTGGTCCAAATAGTTATGTTTCTGGGTGAAGGTACGTAGAAATTAGAATGTAAAATCTGTGGGCTATTTTACCCAGAAAAAATAAAAATAAAAATCTGTGCACTACATATTTCTTTATATTAATTATGAAATATCATTTCGTCTGCTTTCTTGAGAACTTTTTGTCTACTTATAGCTTCCGCAATCCTGTTTTTTATTTTTTAGTTAAAATTTAGTTAAAAATGCACAAAAACTATTTAGAAGCTTTTTATAAAATTCGAACTCCAATCATACTCCCTAATTTAAGGAGTCATAAATATTATAATTATTTTTTAATTCAATATAATTGGTCCATCTCAATAAAAATAATATATATTAAAAAATAGTTAACATTCATTAAAAGTTTTAAAATATGCACAAAACAAAGGAGTAATAAATTATAGGGAGTCACTAGAAGTTCTCTTTCTCCTCCAGATTTAGAAGCTCTTAGAAGTCTTCCTATTTTAGGAGGTGGATAGAGAGCATAGTTGGAATTGTATTTTTCCAATTCCTCCTAAAATTTGTCCAAAAAAGTGGTTTAGAGAGCCTATTACGGATGCTTGTAATTGTCTAGTTATTATACAATTGAGCATTGAAGTTTCTCTGGACTAACACAGCTCAAATTTCAGACTGACCTGAATATGTATCCATGTAGTGGGTATATTTTGACAAATTGCTTTATACGATTGAATATTTTCTTAGTAGTATTGCTGAATATTGGATTTGGCCTTAAGTTTGAAATGATATATTTTGGCCTTGAATTTGAATGTGATTTTGAGTCACATATTGCATGTTGCGATGTCTGTTTGTTGTTTTGGATATTTTGTCTCTTGCGTTGTGAACGATATCCATTATGTATTGTCCGGTCATCGAGCAGTGTAAGTATATAGTGACATTCGGGTAACTCTCCGCCATTGTTGCAACATGCTGGTGTTTTGAGAAATTAATTTATTTTCGTGTATTATAAAATTATAACTATTTTTACTTAGTCGGGAGAGCAATGTCGTACATGTTGCTCATCCCTATAACTGCATTTTCTTATGCATGTGATGTGAGCCTGAGGAGTTGTGTGGTAAGGACCTAACAGTAGCGACACTTGGTTTGATTTTGTGTAATTTTTGATTTCATTGTGACATGACTCGTATTAAATCAAAATCAAAATTTGATTATTTTGGCCCACCTTATGACTTCCGTTTCCGCAATATTTACAATACTTTATTTTTTTAACTCAAATACCTTACGTTCTATTTAGAATTTAGTTTTATGATACTCAGTTCTAGCATTATAACATTGTGTCGTAACTGTTACAGGGGCGACTCTGAGGGTATACAAGCAGTGGCGGATCTATGAATTTTTCAAAGGAGGTGCAATTTTTAAAAGGCTAAAAATTCACAAAGAACTCAAGCAAGGTCCAAAGTTCAAGTCTAAATCCTTGTAGTGTGTTAAAAAAAGGGCTAAAAATTCAAAAATTAATTTAGACAACCAATGCCCTTAGAATTTAAACAATACTAATGTCATTCATAATTCAAACAAATAAGAGTTCTACGTGTATTACTAATTGATTATAGTCTGTATACTGTATGGAATATCAATTAATATGAACAAAATCAATGCCAGTGACACAATTAGTTTACCAAAATTCATATCAAATATGAACAAAATCCATGTCAATTACATAATTAATCTAACCAAAATTAATACCAATTAATCTAACCAAAAGCACATGTGATTTGGAGGTCACGAGATAAAAGTACATGTGATTAAAAGTTTGGAATAATTTTCAGTGAATTGTTTGGCACACATGAGTTTTTTATGAATTTTTTAAGTTAGGCCAATTGGAAATGGACATGTGTCAGCTTGCTATTGGACCATTTAAAAAAGAATCGAAAGTGAGAAGAGCGCAAAGTCAGTCTTCTTCCTTGAAGAACCTCTACAACTCAACTATAGTTCTAGAAAAATTTCGAAAATTCATAACTTTTGTTGTGAAGCTCCGATTGATAAACCGTTTTCTCCTATACACTCGTGGGATCGAGACCAACAATTTAAGGTAAATATTCAGGGTCTCACACAACAACAAACAAAATAACATTTTTGAGGCATTTAGTCGAACAATTTGTGGGCACTAGCAAAGGGGCAAATTCCGACATCCACAAGGAAGTTTCCGGCGAGGGGAGGTGCAGCTGCACCTCCTTGCTCCTCTGTGGATCCGCCAGTGTATGCAAGTAGTGTCATTGCACAGGACCCTTGGTTTTTGAGAACCCCCGAAATTTGTGTATAATATATATATATATATATGTATATACTGAGGAGCAAATTTTTGACACAAAGACGTTTCTTGATGTGTGATATGCTGGTTGGCTTTTGTATTATAAAGAAGAAAGTGGCTTTTGTTTTTGCTAAATGGGGTTATTTAGGCAGTTGTTTCAGTCCCAGTAACAACATAGAGGATCAAATGGGGTTTTCCTCCGCGCAACTCCAAATTTGGTTATTTTTAAGGTGTAATTAACTTGTTTGCTTTTTCTATTTTGGGTGAAAAAATAAAAAATAAAAACCAGTGGTCATGACTCATTCTAATTAAGCCACTGAAGAAATCCCAAGAATCTCAAATTAATGCCCAAGATGCTAAAATTTTACTACTCTTCACTCATCATCAAGCATTCCTGAACAATTGACATCAGAAGTTGACTGCTTTTTATATTGCACGCAGTAGTTATTAAGAAACTAAAACAGCTATTATAAGGTGAAGAAATTACAAGAACGCATGTAATTCTGTTTTAACCCTTTCACAGATCTCTTTGGGAACAAAAATGCCACTCTGTTAATAGGTTCGCAGAAAACAGAACAAGATTCGATTTCATGACCTTCTCTTGTTGCGTAGTTTAGTGATGGTCAGGTCTGCTCCTCCAAACCCATCCATTGTTGCATTTGCTGAAGGGAACTCAGCTCGAGCCGTCAAACTATAGGGATTAAGAAAAATAAATAATATTAATTAGCCAACTAGACAGAGATGGTGAATAAGAAATCAAAATGATATATTGAATAAGAAATCAAACTTCCTTGTGGACTTTGGTCACAGCATGCACATTTCCGTAATGATACTTCAAATCAGAATACGATTGAATAAAAGGATTTAAAGTAATTTGAAACAGGCAGGAATCTGTTCTGAGCAATTCTAAAATTTTCATTCCTTTTGTTTGCACTTTAACCAATTATTCCAATTTTCTAATCAAGTGCTGAGGATGAAATAAGTCATACCTAGTATTTTTATATTTGGAAAGGACTAATACCAAACTTTTTTTCTCCCAACCTAAGTGGCACGGTTTCATACTGAAACCATCCTTTCAAAACATGCATGCAGACTGGTATCATACTGAAATAAATAAGCCTTCACCTGCTTCTTAAAACAACACATGGCATGCCCACTCGCTCAGCTCCTGCTACACCAGACTGGCTTCCTGCAATAAGAACACAATCGCACACTGGTACTCCAGCATTTTCTGCCCCAGCCCGCAATGTAGCAATGACCTTCTCTAAGCTGGAAAACAATTAAAAAGTCAAATAGAGGTTGGAATCAGTACAAGCAGAAAAGTAATTTGGTGATAGAACAGACAATATATTACCCTAATCAATCATATGAGCAAGAATTAATGGGCCATCTGATAGACGCTAAAATACTCAAATTGAGATCAAGATAAGTCATTGCTAAAAAGAAAAAAATAATAAAAGACATGAACTTGCTCAGCATTTCCTACCATAGAAGCAAAAATTAACTATTAAATATATTCATATCATATGGTGCATTATTTCAGGTCCTCAACGCTAATGTAAGCAGAATCAGACATAAAAGTGACAAGTTTCTCTTTTAAACCCTGAACATCAGAAACCCCATAAAACAAAAATAATAGATAGACACAAACCAATCCTTGAAGGGATCAAATTAGCTAACCTTTCAGATGGGGTAGTATCAATCTCTACATTCAGCTTTAGCAATGATGCAACCTCCTCTGCAATCCTTTGTTTCTCAGCAGAAACTGACCCAGAAAGCAAGAAGAGAGCCCTTTAGTACCCAACCTTCTGCACTGAAAAAATGTATATCACAAAACATATACATGACTATTAACGTGAGATAAAGAACCTACCTGCTTTTATTGCCTCCTTAGCTAGTTGCTCATCCATACCAGAGGAAAATTCGTTACTATTTGCTAATTGGCCATACAAACTCTGATCAACCTCCTTATCTCCAACGATCTTTAGCTTTGAAATTCTTTCCTGGCCAAGCCTTTCAGCAATTGATCTAACATTTATAAAGAGATAATTGGAGTATTAGCTTAGTCCTAAACCATGCATAAAGCATGCTGAACTAGAACTGGTAGGATGGTGGTAAGGATTAATAGGTAGTATCGGAAGTCCATCAAAAGAGACTAAATTCATTAAAGTATTTATTAAGCAGTAGAAAATCATATCTTCATGAAGGCTATGAATGGAACTTTATAAACTACTCAGTTTGTCTCAGTTTGCCTGAGACAAGGTGATCCCTCATGAGCAGGGTCTTGAGCCTGTTGCAAACCTCATTGGATAAACTTGTGGATTTTTTTTATATCTATGTTGTAGCAAGGGTAAAAGTTATAAATCAATAAACCTTTTTAGGCTAGCAACAAGACACTAAGTAACTAGTCGCATTTGTCAGTTTAATCTGTGCTAAAAGCTAAAAATTCCCAGCAGCCCTTGGTAGCCAAAGCGCAATTGTTTACCTTTAAAAAAAAAAAGTTATCCAGCTTATACACGTACGTATGTACGTGTATATGTGCCTGTCTGTGTGCTCTTATTTACAATTTTTTGCAAAATATTATAGTATTTAAGTAGTAAACAAGATGACGTCTCCAAAAGCAACAATGGAAAATTGTATATACGGTCAGGCGACTTTAGAAATAGAAATTTGGAAGAAAAACAATTTGCACTTATAGTCATAGCAGCAGTGCATTTATAACGTCTCCAAAAGCCAGAGCATGTTGGTAATCGTCTAGAAACTTATGAACAAAGATAAACATAAAAACGAGAAGAAAAATTGTTTGTCATTACCTGGCAATTTCATCCCCACTCTTACTATAGGCTGTCAGAATGACCACAGGTATTCCTTCGTTGTATGCATCATCGATAAATCTGCAAATGAAAGGAGAAAACGAGTGTAACTGTTAAATACTCATGGAGAAAAAAGAAATTCACAAATGGGCAACCAGACATGGCATTCACGAATATATGAAACCTCATGAAAACTCAAGTGAAATTATTATCTATAGTATGGTTATTCTTACTTTCTCTAGATTTGGGGTTATCAGTTTATCTGGACCATAAACCAAAGTAATTTCAAATCATTTTGATTAGTCATCGAGAAGAATAAGACGCCTGACATGTCTAACACGTTGTCTTAGCCAAACTTCTGAGAACAGAAGTCTGGTAGAGAGTTTTAGAAATAATATAACAGCACTTTGATATGTGGTGGTGGCCAAGCCAGCTTCAATTTCATATCGTTCCTTTGCCAACATTTTAGCAGGATCTTTTAGCATAACTGTTGATCGTGACATTAGGAAAATTTTATGCTCCATGTATTTGAATATTTTGAGAACCAATAAAAAGGTTTAGCACATGGTTTTGGTCTAAGCTATTCATATCTGAAGAAGTAAAATATCATGTCGAAATTTAGTATCAGTAGTATATTTGGTATATGATCATAAAACTTATAAAATATGAAGGAGAAAAATAAGGTAGCATACAGCATAAAACCCGTTGTGACTAATATTTTACGAATTCGAACAATAATTATGATATTCCAGATAACTCTTCACTGCAATAACCTTCAATTTAAGTCTTAGAAAGCAACATTAACCACAGAACCACATTATATTCCTATGATCTTAGAGAATTAATTCGAAATTTAGTAAAGACTTTTTAAGTTTCAAATGGATTAGTGATTTAGAGGGAATACAAAATTAGATGCATAATTTACAATTAACTAGGATGAGAAAACTTACTCTTCAACTCCAGGTCGTAAAGGTAAACTTTCTGACATCAAAAACTCATCCATCGCAATTTTCTGTAAAAAAAACAAACCAATTATTATTAGCTACTTTCATTATAAATAGGGCAGAGCTAAAAGATTGTGTGATCATATCTCAGTAAATTTGAAGCTTTGCATGATTTAACTACATTCTTAGCCATTCTTTCATCACTGGAATAATTATTTGAACTGAGATAATACCCGAACATCCATACAACACATAATGTAGGTCCAACTTCGTCAGATTAAACAAAATAAGCTATCAAGTGTTACCAGACTTTGTAGTTATCTCGGAGAAGCTATTTCTTTTGTGTAAAAATGATATAATTCACAGGTTCAAGAGGAACATAAAAATTCTAATTCTTAATTTTTCCTAAGCTACTTTAAAGCTATGGTTATCTATATTCGGTCTGCAACTTATCTATATAAAAATAAGGTTCTGTTGTTTTTAAATCAGGATTGCAACTTACCTACCCTGGAAAAATATACAAACAGTTCTCTTAACATAGGAAGGGGATTATAACCGAAAGCAGATTTCATCTCAGACCTGCAATTATAAATTCCGCCATATTTTCGTTTCCTCTATAGTATATGCAACTATATGATCAAAATGGTGATTCAAACACTATAACTTCCATTTGTGCATATCCTGCTTGCCAATGGAATCCTCAACATTAAGGAAGCTTTGAAACGATCAGTGATCAAAAGTTTATCAACCTGGTAAACTTGAACCATGCAGCCCAAGTAAAGCTAATTAAATCCTAGTAATATACCTTTTGTGTTAATGACCTAAGTCTAGACTTGAATCTCAGTTGTTAGATCAGACATCAATATGAGATGCATTCCTAAAACCTAACTTAAGCCCTTAATTAGACGTCATCTTAGATATGAAATACCTTGTTTTGCAGAACCTTTTTCACAAATGACGCCTTCTCACTTGTGGGCAATGAACTAGGCCAACCAGTCTGCAAGACAGATCATTGATTTAAAAGATAAAGATACATAATGAAGGAAATTTTCAAAGAACTACCTTAAGCATTCATACTTTTCAAAGACAACACAAGAGTAACACACCCGATTGAAATACAAATTCAGCATCTTTTCCTCATCACCAGCACTCTTCCTGAAAAATTAGCATAAACTACTGTGAACAACCTTAGGCATAAAAGTTGATAAGACCTTAATTAATCCAAACATTTTCAATTCTTTTTTTCAAACCAAATAAGAAGAAAACAAGACAAGGCATAATTGTGCAGCAAAAAAGCAATCTGAGGCAGAACCTTGTGATTTTCCATATGTAAAAAATTTTATGACCCAGTTGCACACACGGCAATGTTATTCGACTCACTCATGTGTAAAAAAAAAAGCTTGAAGCAAGTCAAGATTTCTACTTTACAAGTTAAATAAATAACTTAAAGAAATAAAAGAACCATGTTTACAGAGAATCTTTTACACATAATTTTTATTTCACACCTCAGGAGGTCCAGATAAACAGGTTCTGTCCAACTTGCACAGTCAAGCCCAAGCTTTCGAAATGCTGACAATATATCACAAGAAGGCACGGTGAGATAAACACATAAAACCCATACTCAACAATTAGCTATTGAATTCTTTTACACAATGTGCATATACTGACTGCATTTGCTCACCAGCATTGAAGGTTTGTCGGTTCCCCAAGCGGTATGCATCCATAAGGACCCTGAAATAAAGACAACGCGTCATGGAAAAGTCTTCAAGAAAATCCCAACACCTATCGAAAAAACGATGCAGCAAACAATAGCTCCAAAGAAACAAGAAAACGCGAACGAGAAAACAAATTAAACAAAATGCTTGAACTCGAAGTAAGAGAAAAAGAAAATGTCACCCGTCAACTTCAAGAAGAACTGCGAGTTTCTGAGATGGATTCTGGTCCTGGGAGCCGGAAATCGAGCTGAAAGCAGTGAAACGATCGCAGTGCTGACATTTTCCCGGGAAAGTCGAATTTCTCGGGAAAGTGGAGAAAAATGGAAGGGCCAAGCTGAGATTGTGCTTGGATGAAGGCCATGAAGCACACAAGTGGGTGTTAATGGCGTTGGCGGGAAGAATGAAGGTTGAAAATGGCTGAGCTCTGAGAATTGAACAAGAAGCGAATTCCATGGCAGTTGGTCTGTTGGCGTCCACGGTTTGTTGATTTTCAGCTGACTGTGGAAGGAAATATCAGCTTTATAGAAAAAGCTTTCTTTGCTACGAAATGACTTTTATGCCCTTATACTCGGGCCGGGTCAACCCGGGAAAAGCTTAATTGGAATTGGGCCTTGGACACAAAATGCTAAAACCGTTGCTTAACAGCCTAACCATCTAACGGAATTAAAAACTAACTAAACACGTGGTTAGCACGTGAGCTAACCACCTCCGACTCCAGCTGTCTTCAGTCAGCAGAATATGCCAAGGTGATGATGACGTAAGCAGAAGGTCATAATTATAGAAAATAAAAATAAAATATTGTACGCAATCAACAATCCTTATCTCGCTACTCGTGTGTTGGAATATTGAATTTGCTAACGTAAAAACAAAATAAAATTTTATGGAAATTGGAAAAGTCAAAACGCATGCCGTCGTTGATCACCTGAGTTTTCGGGAGGACTTGAATGTTAATTATTTTATGCAAACTGTCTCAATCCATAGATTGAAAAAGATTTCTTGCACTGTTTTAATAGTTTTGGTCAGCAAAAATTAAGTTTCTTAATTTGGAAATACACTTCTTTAATTAAAAGCCATCACTCCGGAGAGTTTAATATGACTTTACATGCTCACCACATCAATTCATCCATTTTGTCTTACTACAGCTTTTAACCTGCTTGTCTATGTTAACAAAAGAAAATTCTTTCATTAGTTTTTACGTTACTTATTATCACGTGGAAAGTGAGATAGAGAAAAAAATTATTCATTTCTAACCCTACTTAGACGGCCGTATCTTTTGTTTTTTTTGTTTTTCATTTTTTGCCAACATGGAGACTTAGCAATGGAGTACTGTCTATGACGAAGATGGGATGGCAGATGAATTCAAGGTTTAATTTTCCTTATACATTTTTTAAATTTTTAAAAAAAAAAAAAAGGAACATAAATACTTTAGAAGCTTGGACGTGAAAGATAACAATGCCTTACTATAAACTTATATTATTAATCGGTTAATTTGTGTATAAATATGTGATTTAGGTTTACAGTCTATTAATACATTTATCTCATAAAACAAATAAATATAGCAAAAATACATTATAACTTGGCTATATGTAATGTAAGTATGACTTAAACGATTCATGGTGTGTATGCTCCAACTTAGTTAGCTAGCCTACAAACGTACATTGATTTCTAAAATAAGTTATCAAGAAGACAACCCCCAAAAATAAATAAATAAATATATAGATATATATACCATGAATTCTTGTCGGTTGAGTACATACACCGATCAGAGAAATGAAAAACCAATTAACAATCGGTCAAACAATCTTGGCAGCAGCCACCCAAATCACAATTGGCATGCCAATTAAAGGAAATGAAATCTGTGTATGAACCTACAAGTAATGTTTATAGGTTTAGATCAAAAGTCGCTTAAATGTATCTAACAAAGTTGACCTTTTTTGTAAAGATCCTAATCAAGTTAATTTTTCCAGGTGAAAGATTTTATTCTTCGGTTACATGCATGTGTGTGTGTATATACATGAATAAATAATTTTATATACGAAATCCAATTATTGGGCCTTAATTTAAGGATTTCTTTGTACAATTTAAGCATGAATATTGGACATGAATGCATGGGGTGATGAAAATGACATTAACCACATGTATGAGACTTGGTCCAAACAGTTTATAATAAGGTAATACTAGTAAGACGATGTTACCGTCGCGTGATGTTATTAGTTTACTAATATTATACGGTACTCTAATATGTTTGTCATCTACTCATTATAACACCTAAATTAGTACTATACAATAAGTTCTTTAAAGTGTCTACATTGCATGCCCCGAAAATTTGACAAACCGAAAACCAGTTTCTCACTCTCAAATAGGAAATAAACATAGGGTTGCGGTTTACATAATCGCCACAACTAATAAATGGCAAATTTAGTCAAAATTGTTCCTTTCAATGACTACTCTTCCTTTAATTTAGCCAACATTTTCAAAACCAATACGTCACATTGTTTTATTTCTCTTTCACTTGGTCCAAACATCTGACCCAATTGAAGACAATCATGAGATGATAGTCGCAACCTTTTTGTTCTCCACCCAAAAGTGACAAATTCATCTTTGTCAGTCAAGCACACGACTTTGACCAAAACACTCTCTTCACACTATAAGAAGGTTAATTGGCTTTAAGTCCTCAAATAAATGGATCAGAAAACACCAATAGGAAGAAACTATACGGAAATGGAGGTTCAGAATATGATGAGTGATTCAAACAACATTAAGGAAGATACAAATTTGCTTCCTGGGTATCGTTTTCATCCCACTGATGAAGAGCTTGTGAGGTTTTATCTTCGGAGGAAGGTGGAGAACAAACCCATTCGTCTAGAACTCATCAAACTTATTGATATTTACAAATATGACCCTTGGGATCTTCCAAGTATGCTCCTCTCCGTTTCTCTTCATTTATATTTAGATTTTATGTAGACAACTTCTACTCAATGTTTGTTCATATATATGATTTTGGTTCTCCATTGTTGAAAATGCAGAAGCTAGCGGCATTGTTGGGGGCAAGGAGTGGTACTTCTTTTGCAGAAGGGGAAAGAAGTACAGAAATAGCGTAAGACCCAACCGGGTCACAAAATCAGGGTTTTGGAAAGCCACTGGCATTGATAAGCCTGTATATTCTGTTGGTGACTTTCACAGTTGCATTGGCTTAAAGAAATCCCTAGTCTACTACCGGGGAAGTGCCGGAAAGGGTACCAAAACGGACTGGATGATGCACGAATTCCGCCTTCCGGCTAGTTCAAGCAAGGATGACACTTCTAACATCAAGAACTATACTCAAGAAGCTGTACGTTCTCTTTATATAACATATATGTTAAATAGCTATTAGATTCTCTCTTACTTGCCCGTTTCTTAATTATAAGATATTTGGCATGTTATGTTATCAAAATATGAATTTAGACCACACTTTCAATCCACCTATAATCAATACTTCAGATGCATGTTTTTGTTATTCTCTATATATAAGAGATGGTATAACTAACTAGTTCTTCCATATAATTGCAGGAAGTTTGGACACTTTGCAGGATTTTGAAGCGAGATAATAATTATTCTTGCAGAAAGTATGCATCAAATTGGCAAAAGGCAACTTCGAATCCAAAGCAAATTGTGGCTGACTCAAGTTCTAAACCATGCAGTCCTGAATCGGATATAAGTTTTGGTGCTTTGGCTGCTAATAAGGATCAATTTGAAAGGAGCCCTATTTTCTATAACGGTCATATGTACGAAGGAAACCGATTTTCCGCAGGTGATCAGCTGAGCTTAAAAGGTGAAGTTGATCCAATGGTGAACTCATACATAAGCTTTTCGAATCCAAAAGAAGATGAGATGTTAACATCAGATGGAAACTGGGATGAGCTAAGACCAATGGTCGACTGTGTTCTAAATCCATCACTGCTATATAGTTGCAGGTAGTGGAAACTATGCTCTCTAACCTTGTCGTAGTTAGTGGATTAGAGACCCATAAAGCATGAGGACTACGGTAGGGTTTTGTCTCCATGTTTTTCCCTTTTCGCTCTTGGATATGTTAATGCTTCTCTACATGAATAATATTATAACTTTTTCCATTCTATTAAGATATATCCCGGGGCGGCTAGGTATAGACCCGAAGTTGTCATGGTCCGCCTCCATATAGCACTTTCATCATAGCAGTTTGAACACAAAAAAAAAAAAAAAGTAAAAAAAAAAGCCACCCTAACCTCTTCTTCTTGTTCAGAAGAAATTTTATAAAAAAAATTATGTATCAGGGGCACACATAATTAATTATTATGTTGAAGTCAATGTTTCTGTATGTATGACTTGGATGTTTTATATATGGGTGGGTGGCAAAGGTTGGCGGCCTTTTTTTTTTCTTCCTGTTCTTGGTCCTGTATTATTGGCTTTTAACTTTTATGATCATTTGGCATGTAGCTTGGGAGCAGCAGTTTCAGTTGCACCCCTTTAGAATGGGAGAAGTTATTATTTATTCTTTTGATTATTCGTTTTGATTTTGTTGCGTATAACTCAGTCGCTCTCTTTAGTTTGACTAAATTCGTTCAAGCTAAGATAAAATTTCAATGGATGTTTGGTGGTGAAAAGTTACATGGGGCTATTTTCCTCCCTCTATTACTCAATCAATAGCTAGAAAACCGTGAAATGTTTGTCTCAAAGTCTGTTTTATAAAATAAGATAAGATGGAAAGAGAGAGAGAGAAGAAGAAGAAGAAGATACCACACACAAATACCGGCAGATACATTAAAATTTATTCCAAATGAACCAGTAGAATGATTAGAGTCCAACTCTCACCATTGTGAGTAAGAAGAATATATATATATATATATATATATATATAATTAAAGTTTGTGTAACGCTAGATGTCACATGTACTCACCACATTCTCTGACTATGTTTATGAGACTAATTTATATATATAGGTTTTATTCCTGCCAGAGATGTGGTCAATAAACATGATACTTATATATAATTTATTCATGACAGTCGCTTGACAACTTCCTTCATCAAATCAGGGTTGGCACGTTGGAAAGCAAATAGCTCGTCGAGTGAAATGAATCCGTCGTGATCCATGTCGATCTCCTCCATTCTTTTACGGACTTCGTCTGGTGAAAAAGAGCCAAGTGCCGTGAGTGCATCCGCGAGCTCAGTCAATGAAATCTTGCCATCACCATTGACATCAAAGCGCTTAAACACTCGCTCACATTCAGCCTTAGCACTTTCATCAGCCATTATGTTTGAATTGTGATTCTAGTGTCAAATTTTGTTCGGTTTTCTATTGAATTTGACATGAAAACAAATAGCTGAGAGATTTATGTGATCAATTCAGAGTTGGGTTGTCCTTGGACCCGGTATTATTGCTTAGGAAACGGATCATGACCTAAAAAGAAGGAAACCTTATTGATCTTCGACATAATAAGGGTTAAGCATAAATTATAGGTCTTTTGTGGTCATTACACTTTGCATGACATGACGTGTTATGAATATAAATTTAAAAGAAAAAGTGTTATATTTATATGATTAACTAGTTTTATGAAGGCAAAAGTTGTTGAGGGGTATATAACATTTTTTATTTTATCCTGATTAATGGATTTTTAATTATAGCCAATCAAAGTTGAAGATTTATGCAATAAAAAGTAGCATTTGTTGAATTTATGTAAAACATGTATTAACCCCTCCGCACGCGCTTCTGCATCTGCGAAAGGCTTTTTTTTTTAAATTTAAATTTATTTAGAATTAAAAATAATAATGAATAGTTGTGTCCCATAAAAATAAGATTCATTATTTAATATTTCTTTTGATTTTAATTTTTTTAAATATAAAAAAGTGTAAATTTACCATATTATTCTCATTTAATTAATAATTTCAATTCTTAATGTTTGCATTAACCAAAGACATTTTCTGATATTTTAAATGTTTTACTATTCTCTACATTTTGCTTTATATATATAGATTATATAAAGGAGTGTCTAATAACAAAATTATAATAACCAGCTCCCAAAACTATGCAAAACTGGGGCTAGCTTAACAAAATAAAATGAAATATAACCTAAACAAAAAAGAAAATTACAACTCCGATCTAACACGACACACATCAAGCATCTGAAACCCTAATCAGCAGTCCTCTGAAATTTGATTTTGCCATCGTCCACAGTGGTCGTGTGCTTCCTCTTCCTGGAAAACCCAGTTTGCTCATCTGTGAACTGAGCAGCTGTTCGAGCCCGTAGTTCTTCCAAGCTCTCACCTTCCTTTGCTCTCTCAAGAACCTGGAGTTAACAGGAAACAGTTATAGAGGCTGATTTCTACTTTAAAAAGGAGAACTCACTTGTCTCAAATACTGTCAATGCCTTACCAGATGGCGACCGTACAAATGCGTGCTTGAAAGTGCTTTAAGGGCATTTTCTGCCTCTTGCTTTGTGATGAACTCCACAAAAGCAAAGCCTCTATGCTGTCCGAACTTCATCGGCAAGCGTAAGCTTTTAATCTGGAACATAAAAAGAAATAAAGTCAATTATAGAATCACAATATATTGGTGTACTATGTGGAGATTTATCCTCATACTCACAGGCTCAACAGAATTAAACTGTGAGGCAATAACACAGGTTGTCAATCATGCTATAAAAATCATTTGCCAATTGCCCCTTTTGGGGGAACAAGGGCATGCTTGCGATGGCTAAAACGTCATCTTAGAGCTCAAGGGGTAACATATTTATGGTATAAAATTAACTGTGTAGGAATTATAGTTGATAAATAAGTAAAACGAGGTTTGAAATGACATAGTTTATGTCCAAAATACAATATCAGCACGGAAAACATAGAGGATCCGAAATCTAGTAGTTAACTTGTCAAAGTTTGGTAATTCACCTGACCAAATGGGCTAAATAGCTGTCTGAGGTCTTTCTCTGTAGCCTCAAAGGCTACATTTTTCACAAGTAATTTTGTTGAACTTTTATCCTTGTCAACTTTTTTTGGCACTTCATCTTTCTTGGCATGACAAAGTTGCAAAATAAGAGAGTGCCCATCCAAAACAGTTCCCTGGAAAATGGTAAATATTTAGTTGCAGTGAATTTCCGAAATTGCACATTTTATGCAGATAATTTTGACTAGATTCTGGCTTTACCTGTAAATCCCTGCAAGCATTTGTTGCTGTCTCCAGAGAATCAAACTCTATAAAACCAAAACCCATTGAAACATTCTTCCCGTTTTTCAAGTGTTTCTTTACCTGCACATAGAGATAGAGGGGATATAGAGAAGAAAAAATATATCAAGTAAATAAAAGTAATGATTCTGGCCAGCTGAATAATCACCTTGACACTAAATATTTTTCCCTCCTTCACTTGTTCACTAAAATGCTTTTTCAAACTCTCGTCGGAAGTCTTAAAGCTCAGGTTCTTGACATATAGAGATCGTGACTGGAGGATGTTACACAACAAAGACAGAAAAATTATTAAATTGGGTAGACAGAAAAATAGGCAAATGCAACAGAACAACGAAAAATGGGGAAAAAGGACCCACAGGTGTCAACAATCACAAAACAAGAAAAAGCAGCATAAATCAGGAAAAAACCATACACCACCAGCGTTAAGTTTTTAACAGAAGAATCAAGTTTCGTCACGTGGCACACGCTGTGCTAACACTTAAGTTCCGCTCACATTATCGCTTGTTATACCTAAATTGCACACATTCTGTTCTTATTGTCAACAAGCTAGAATTTTGTCTTCTAGAAGTAGCCTGAATGATGTTTGCATGGATTTCCCTTAGAAGATTAAAACCAAATAAAATCAAAATATGAGCTTCCTATTGCAAAATAGTTGCCAAACTACACCATTTTAAAAATGATATCGTATCATGAATTTGGTCCAGTTACTGTTATAAAAACCAAAATAAAACAAGTTTGGTCACTTAGAAGCCAGCCAAAGATGCTAGTCTCCCAACAATACTAATTGTGTCTCATCATGACAAACAACAAAGAGTTGTGTGCAAAGGATTGTGAGTACAGTTTCTTGAACTGCATTTAGAAAGTAAGATGTAGCATACCCAGTTTGTTTGTGATATGGTCAGATGTGTAGACAAAAAGGAAGAGGAGATAAAGCTAATGGGAAAAAAGAAAAGCATATAAAAACTAACCTCCACTCTATCAGGATCAGCATCCACATCAGATATTCCTTCCACATATTGCTCTAACATAACCTTTTTGACATCATGCTCACCAACAACGGCACTGTTGTTTTCAATGCTCTCAGTTTTTGAACTTTGACTAAGAACATTGCCAGGCGCCCATTCCAAATATAAAGGACCATCCCTGTATCATTTAAAATGGTGGGAAAATGTTTAATATGTGACATAACAGTGTAAAAATAAGAAAGTATTCCAGCTATTGGTAGAAAACAAAAACAAAAAGAGTGAACAAGCCCATCAATTGATGATCAAACAAATGTTTCAACGAAGATCACATAAGTTTTACATAGTGTTCTACATAAGCACCTGCTTTTATACAATAGATAACCTACGTAAGAAACCCAAATATTTATCCATGAACATAATAAGTGGCATGAGGAGTGGGGTTACTGAATGATGGGACCAGCTAAGGTGCTTGAATAGACTTGTCTAGTTGTTAACAACTCAACTTCAAATTTAGTAACTGCTGATTCATTTGGTTTCTTCATATTAGTTTTCGAATCAGTAAAATTTTATTTTTGTGGACATGACGTATAGTTCTGGGCCTTATGGCCATTGGGACTCATTTTACATGTTCCTTGTGGTTGTTGGTAAGACTTTGATCTTGACTTCAAGACCAGACAATTGTCCTTTTGAAAACTTTCAAATCATTGAGAAACTTTCTTTAACTAATACTGTAGACTACCTTGTTTTAAACTGGATAACAAGCTTAAGAGAACACAAACATAAAACAAAGGAACCCAAGCTGCATACAACTTACAAGATTTTGCAACACTTACTTGTAACGCTTGTATGCTAAACCTTTAAAAGCAGCTCGTGCGGCAGCAGGTTCAAGAAAAACAACCTGAAGGATAATAATTCAAGGAAAAAATTAGCAAAGAACCACATATTATCAACACAACATCATAGGAAACTAATATCATTGATCATTAGGATATTTCTTCCCCTCTGCAGTATCAAAAGCTTGAGATAATAAAAGTACATAAGACATCTGATCGTCCAAGTGTCAAAGAGGAGAAGAAAACCTCCAACTAATTAAACAAAACCAAAAGCAACGTGTCCAATTTCATAAAACACCACAAAACTACTCTCTTCTAATCCAGGATGGTCGCAAGCCAAGTCTGGCCAGTCATAATAGATCTTAAATCTTAATGACTCATATACCTTGTTACATCCACCCATCCATCTCTGTAGTCTGAATTATCACAGTCAAGCTGTGTTGCACACCCAGGCAAACTACCAGAAACTATCAGACTACAAGGCAAAAACCTCCACTCCTAAACTTAGCAAATCCACATCCTCTATAAAATAAATCAAAACTAACAAATAGTCATTGATGGAAGAACGCATGAATGCATACCAAGGCCAACGTCTTTGTCGGAGGGAGAATGATTTTTTCCAAACCCCCAAATTTCCCGAACATCTTTGCCAGTTCACCATCTGTAGAACCATATGGCAAGTTCTTAACCAGTAAAACATGGTTGCTTCTTTTACTACCATCAGTTTTCCCAGCAGCAAAATTCTCTAAAGATTCTACATTTACTCCAGCATTTGTAAGAGCCTTTTTTGTCTCTGCAATCACTTGAGTTTCTCCCAATGCAATACGTACGGCGAGATCATCAGCTTCCCGGTCAAGCAAATCACTCTTACTCACCCCATACTTCCGAGCTATGTTCTCAATAACCTATTAAATACGACATGAAAATCAGAAATGGAGCATCATCAAACAAAAACCAAAAGTAACTCAATAAAGCAGGGGGCATCAAACATAATGATGCTATTCCTACTAGAATCAGGGAATCAAGATATATAAAAAAACAATGAAGGTTTTCCACGTACAAGAGAAAAGTATTCAAAAATGATAAGTATGGAGGAGGATGGTAGAACAATCTCAGGACCAAAATAAATAAATCAACATGTTCAGATGTCATGTCTTTCTGGAAACTGTGCGTATACTGCAACTGAGTTTAACATACCGTATCAGACCTCATATACAAACTGTTCCATGCTCTTGTATCTCCACTAGCTTCAGATGCTTTCCTCTCATCCTCCCTTCGTTGCTTGAGAGTTTTTGAACCTTGGCTTGCGGAATTATCAGCCCTATACAGTAAGCAAAGCCAAATTCAACCATAGAGTGCAAGTAGAAAGTCAGGATCAATCCCAGTATAAGAGAAATCACAAAAAAAATTCCCTGGCAAATGAAGTTGGGAAAAGAGGCCAATTGAAGATAACCACTTACCCTAGCTTCTCAGTTGGATTTTTTTGTTTTGCTGGCATAACATGCAACAGTCTTCCTTGGAAAATTGAACCATCTAATTCTTCCAGTGCCCTTCACCAAAAATAGAGGAAAGACAAATCAACAAACAAAATCATGTACGAACCTATATACATACAATTTTAAACATGTATGAACTAGCAAACAAAATCATCATGCACAGGCTCAAGCACCATAACAAATATTAGGACACTTGAATGCAGCAATAAAAAACAAGAAAAGTTCAAGGAAGAAAGAACTGTAAATCCTAAATTTTTCTTTTTGAAAAATAACCTGGATAAACCGGAAATTGAAACAGTTATTTCATAAAATTCTACATCTTGTTGATTTATCAGGACTCAAGGCATGACATGAAACTTGAAAAATTGCAGTTTTCACGAAGGTTGAACTTTTTCATGGATGAAATCATTAAGTTATTGCCACAATACCTCCAATGAAAACAAGAAAAAGCATGTAAGCTTTGAAGCAAAAAAGAGTACCTTTCTGCAGATTCCGGAAGCGTGTAAAGAACATAAGAGAATCCCTTGGAACGATTAGTCTCTTTATCAATAATAAGATGGACCTGTGCATCGCCAAATTTACTAAAGACCTCTTCCAACTCATCCTCTGTTGCTGTAAATGGCAGATTACGAACAAATAGACGACCACTCTCAAGCACCTCTTCTTTCTCCTCCTCTTTCGAAGTGGATAACTCATTGTTCTCGTCCAGTACTTGGCCATTAGCATCTTCTGAAGGACCTTCCTCTCCAGCCTCTTCTTCATAAACTTTACTTTGTTCCTTTGTATCTACTTTTTGAGAACCCTTCTCCTTCTCCTTCTCCTTCTCCTCCTCCTCCTCCTCTTCATCATCATCACTGCCACTGCTTTCTGAATCCGACCATTCAGTCTTCACTCTGCTCTTGAAATAATCCATATCCGAAACGGCATCGTCTTTAGCAACATTGTGCAAATCACTCTTCTTAACACCTTTGTCTACCTCCATAAACACTGGAACTGATTTCTCTTCACTTTCCTTCTTGGCTTTGCCAACTTTCTCAGCTACAGGAGTTACCAACGTGTCGTTTGCCCACAATTTCGACTTAGCCCTTGGCTGCATCACCTCCAAAAACTCATGAAGCTGAAGATCACCACTCTCATCTTTTACCGACGGCTCAAGACTCCGACTTTTAGCGACGACACCTTCCTTCTCTTTCTTATTCTTCTTCCCATCTTCACCCCCTTTCGTCTCCTTCTTCTGAGAATGACGACTCCATGGCCGAGGAATCTCTGGATCCCCAACCTTACGAGCAATCTCACAAGTAATCCTACAAGTATCGAGAAATGACCTGTTGTAGTATTTCATGGCCTCCTCAGATTCGCTCTCTGTACGGAACCCAATGAAAGCGAACTGCCTGCTCTTGCCTTCCTTTGTCCGCATCAGCTTCGCGTCTGTAATCTCTCCTTTCTCCGAGAAGAACTCTCGGAGTCGGCTCTCGTTCACATGCTTGGGCAAATTCTTCACGCAAATCCTTGACCTGAAATTGTAAACCTTTTTTCATGTAAGTACCTGTAAATTTTCCTGGAAACCAAACAGAACGTTGGAGAATAAATTGAAACTCACATTTTGTTAGGAAGCTTCAATTACAGGTCCCAGATTCTTCAACCGAATTGGAACGGACGATGGTGCCGTTTTGTGTCTGATTCTGAAAATCGACTCTATTGATAGGGCAGGGTTTAAGGTACTCGAGCTGTGGTGATGGCGGTGAGGTTTTCGGTTTTGCGGCTTTTTGCCCCCAAAATTAAATTATTTTATTTTATTTATTGGAAAAAAAAAATTTCTTTTTATTTTTTTATTTTTGTTAATCGTATAGCCGAGCGGCTATACGCCGTGTTTTTAAAATTTTTATTCAAATTAATAGTATAGCCGTGCGGCTGTACTCCTTGTTTTTATACTCCTTTAATATTCATTCAAATTAATAGTATAGCCGGTCGGCTATACTTCGTTTTTTAAAATTTTTTCAAATTAATTGTATAGCCGAACGGCTATACTGTTGACATATAGTATATGAAAAGCTTATAGCCAGCAGGCTATACCCCGTGTATTTTTAATTTTTATTCAGGTTATTAGTATAGCTACACCCCGTGTTTTTTAATTTTTATTCAAGTTAATAGTATAGCCGAACGGCGTTACCCAGTGTTTTTTTAATTTTTATTCAAATTGATAGTATAGCCATTGGGCTATAGTCCCTTTTTTTTTAAATCAAACTAATAATAAAGCCGTCCGGCAATACTCCGTATTATGAATAATATTATTTCCAGGGTTATTATTCATATAAAGAATTTAGTAGTTTTCATTTCATATTATTCATTTTCTATATAGCCGCCCGGCTATACCCTGTATTTTTTAAATTACTAGTATAGCCGCCTCTGTTTTTTAAAAAAAAATTCAAATTAATAGTATAGCCGCAGGGCTATACGCCGTACATTTTTATTTTTTTTCAAATTAGTAGTATCGCCGCCGGCTATACTCCATTCTTTAATATTTATTCAAATGGCTATACTCCGTGTTTTTTATACTCCTTTTTTAATATTTATTCATATTGATAGTATAGCCGCAGGGCTCTACTCCGTGTTTTTTAAATTTTTTTTCAAACTAATAATATAGCAGCCCGGCTATAATTCCTTTTTTTAATATTTATTCATATTAATAGTATTTCCAGGGTTATTAATCGTATAAATAATTTAGTATTTTTCATTTAATACTCATATTATACATGTACATACTTATTTCTCAATAATACTTTTATTTTCCTTGTAATATTCGGATAATACACGTACGTATGTATTTTTCAATAATACTTCCATTTTCCATACACATCTTAATGACTTGATAAAATACAAGTTTTTTTTTTTCATATATATAAAGCAAACATAAAATATATGTATGTGCTTACCTTATTTCCTTATTTGTATATTTATCTTCCCTAAGTGGATTACCTTGAGTCACCATACATTGCCTCAGCCTAAGCTAAAAAAAATACTATGTAACTAGTCAATGATGACCTTCCATGGATTCGCCTATATAAGCCGCAGCTAAGGTTGCAAAAATAAGAGCTTGAATACCGCTTGTAAATAATCCAAGGAACATGACAAGTATATTTTTCATATTTAATACACTTATGGACCATATGATTGGTTGAAATGGGCCACCAAACCTCAAAGATGCAGACGTTTGAGCACAACGTTTCATGGGACTTGTATGCTTTGAAAGAGGGCAAACCTTCTTGTATATTAATTCTTGGTGTGTTCATGAATTAGTGATCTTTTTGTTGATATGTTATAGCATCTAACTCGAAATTATTAATTGACAATAAATGAAGAGGTTCAAAATATTAAATTTGGTAAAACTTCTTAAATACCAAACTGAATTCACCCAATGAAAATTTTATGATAACACCACATGACAATATTGCATCACACACATAAATGTTACTCCTAAATAAGAGGTATGACTCTTGGTCGAGTGCAGGGACCATGGTACGAAATCTCATGAAAATGTTACATTTATATAGTGAGACTAGATGGCTCAACATGATTTGGGATTGGGAAGCATTTGGTCCTATCATGTATTTAGGTCAAATTTTACAGCCATACAACTTATGGGGGATTCGGGCCTATCAATAGAAAACATACCCTGAACAGATTCAAAACTAGTTTTGAAAGTTTATTCACATTAATTGTTTTAAATCTTTAGCTACTTTTCTTTCCAACCAATATATATAGTCTCCTTCCATTGAGGAATTCCTCAAATAATTTTATATGAGGAACACCATTTAGGGTGCTCTACGATTTTTTTTTAACGATCCAAACCATCTATTTTTTAGTTCTTCATTTATAGATCATCGTTATAAAAAATTAGACAAATTGAAAACCGTTTAGACATCTAATTGTGTCCTACAAAATTAATGAACACGGTGCTTCAAGAAAGTACTAAAATTTCAATAATTTAATTGAGTAGTCAAATGATATCGGATTCAAGTGATTTTTTGTAAAGATTATTTTTGAGTGAATATCTACAAAATAGACGGTTTGAATTAGTAAAATACAATGCGAAGTAGACCCTACAAGAGTGTCCCTCAATGAAAGGGCTCTCTCTCTCTCTCTCTATATATATATATATATATACAGTCCCGATCTCTTGGACCACAGGAGTCCAAGAGATTATGGTCACCCACCATTGGATATTAATCCAATGATTCAAAAAAGTCAGTCCCGATCTCTTGGACCACAGGAGTCCAAGAGATTGTGGTCACCCACCGTTGGATATTAATCTAATGGTTCAAAAAAGTTTTCTAAAAGGAGTGCAAGAGTGAGTGAACCGTTGAATTTACATCCAACGGTGAGTGACCACAAATCTCTTGGACCCCTGTAGTCCAAGAGATCAGGACTGTCAAAAAAATTTCTTAAAAGGAGTGCAAGAGTGAGTGAACCGTTGAATTTACATACAACGGTAAGTGACCACAAATCTCTTGGACCCCTGTAGTCCAAGAGATCAGGACTATATATATACATGAGCAACTTGGTTCGACATGACTGAAGAGTAGTTTAGGATTGATTGAATAATCCCTGCATTGCAAAACTTTGAGAACATGACTAAGAAGGCACACCTGCATTTGTTCTTTATTTCCTGTTCATATTTCTTCTTACAAATGTAGGTTAGTAATCCTTCTACGCACCGCGAGTAAAATTACATTCCAATATTTCATACATATTTTAAGAAAAATGAAGATAAAAGTTCCCAATGCAACCATACATCTTCCCCTCTTTAGAGCTCCAAACTATGTTGAAGGGAGTCAACTCCTTGTGGGCCAAAATACAGTGACTATATCATGGCAACGACATCTTTTCACCGCGGCTGCTTCCACATCACAAAATAAACTAACAATTTTGAGGAAAAATGGAGGGAATGAGAAAAAAAGGGATAAAAGGAAAGGAGAGGAGGTAGGTTAGGAGGCCGCCAACCCCCAAATAGGGTAGCGGCTAAGACTTTTTTATTAGGGTTTTCTCATGTTCCACAATGACTCCATTTAATCCTGAATAATGCAGTCTTAATGAAAAAGAAAAAAAAATGAAACGTGTCTTTATCAATTTTAACAATCAAGATGGTGAAAGAACATACATATTTTCTTTTATTACCTAACCAATGATGCAATAAAAAAAAAATCCATTTTTTTGGGCTACAAAACAAAAGGCGAATATATATGACATCAAATTGTCGCAAGTGCATGATGTGTCGAGCATCCTTCCATTTCTATTGGTAGCAATAGCATTTCCTTCCCTGCAAATGACCATACTCACGAAGGTCTCAACACTTCACACAAATTGTCGAGATCTTCGTGAGTATGGTCATCTGCCGGGAAGGAAATGCTATTGCTACCAACCTACCCTAAGAGCAGTTCCAACGGGCAACCCCTTGTTCGGGAAAGGGGGGCCTAGGCCTAAAAAGTGTTTCCAGCGGGCAAATTCAGCCAGGGTAGTTGGTGGACTCCACAAGCCTGGCCTTGCCCAAAGGCAAGAATAGCCTAGGCTGTTGTCTGGGTTTGCTGATGTCAACAACGAAATTTTTTTAAAAAATCTAAAAAAATACTAAAAATTTTTAGAATTTTTTTTAAATAAAAACTTAGTCATATTTTTTACTTCCCACACCAAAACTTTATACAAATTCATCTCCTCATATCTCATGTGAATAGTGGTTGCCCTTAGGTTGCCATGGCAATGGGTGGAAACACCACAAGCCTTTTGCAAGGGCTGTCACTATTCACGCGAATAGTAACAGCCCTTGCCTTGCCATTGCCCTTTGTCATGGCAAATGAGTGGAAGTGCTCTAAGGAGGATGAGTCATATTGTGATGTTTACCCTGGATTGAAGGTAACACCTACAAGATATTATTATTTTTAGATAAAAAGGCGATCAAATTTTATTAGATAAATAGGAATAATAGTACAAATGACACAAATTGTAAAATGAGCCATCCCAATAACAATATGGCAGACATGAGTAAAACTTCCTCAGTGACCTGAGCCAGAACGATATCTAGAGAGAGTCATTCTCGAAAATAACTTTTCTATAACCCCTCTCAACCGCTGTAATTTCCCCAAACCTACATGACTCTCCTAAAGAGACTAAGAACATCCAGCAAACTCAACTATGTTTCTGAAATCATAAGAGAAAAAAGCATCATTAAACATGACCAACCTTTTTAGCTCTTAGGTAGTTCATGGCTCAATCCTCTGTTGCACCCTTTGTCTTTCTTCACGAGGTTTGGTTTGATCTGTTTGGGACCCTTAGGGTTTGTTTGAATGCAAATTTTATTTTCGAACACAGCACCGAATCTTATAAATTTATATAATTGATGCTCATATATTCTAGTTTGGCTCGACGTGATTTATGAACTTTTTGGTCCTATCAAGTATATATTATAATTCTGCAATTCAATTATGGTATATCAATGCCAAAGGCCAATAAGAGTCTCGGCAATTGTAAGGCAAGATCATTTTCTACTGGGCTGGGCACGTTAGCCAGTGAAATTAATAGTCATTGATGACGATGGGTTCCAATCATCCAGAGCTTTCTCTTTAAACATATAATTGAATAGCTTAGCTGTATAGACCAGTGCTTGGTGGTCAATTGCTTTTTCTATAATTCTTCACGAACTGATTGATTCACAATCACATGATAATGGATAAAATAATGTTGTGACATTTCTTGCTAGAGCGTTCAGCTCCCTTGAGCTAATTATAATTATAGTTGGATTATCCTCAAAAGATTTCAGTTAAGTGGTATAATTTCAGTTGTAATTAAATTGATGTAAACATCAGAACCAGAGGCATCTGGGTAATTGGATATCCATTTAAATATGTATGTACCTGTTGCATTCGTGGTCATTTATGCTGTGTGGTATTTTGGTATTTTGCAAGCACAATGCAATTGCAAATAAAGCCATGTCCTATGCTTGAAAGAAAAACAGATAAGATGTGGATTAGACTAGTTGGTCAGTGTGTCCATCCCCGTGCACCCGAGTTCGATCCATTCCCCGTCCCTAATGTGCAAAGTTCTAAAAGGTGTGTACATTAACAAGGAGGGTTTATTTGTCTACTAAATGAAAATTACACCATGTCCCTCCAAATTTCCAATCTGATGCAGGAGGGAGGGGGACTGAAGAACTGATTATGAAATTCCATAAGAGAGAGCAATTAGCTTCGGACGGTGCCTTATACTTTAATTGAATCCAAAGCAATACTAACATTATTATTATAATACACAGAGAAGAAGGTCATATAAATGAGGAATTAGTTGTTTTTTTTAAATAATGATATTCATTCAAGAAACTTAATGGGTTGTTTGACTTGTATTGTTAGTCCTTTTCTCACGTATCTAGAGGCATTTTTTACACGATTGAGTGAAAACAAATTGATTGCCTTAGTTTAATCTTTGCACATACCACGCAGATAATGTTATTGTAATCAGAGATTACTTAAATGATGAGAGGAATATGGACATGTTCAGCTTATATTTCAAGTCTAGTTTACTTCAACTTTGAATGGAAATTATATATAATTTGATTCAATTCCCAAATCTAGAGGCAATTCGGCAATGGAAATTATATATTATGTTTTATGTATTTTCGGATATCTCAAAGGTGCAAACAAAGGGTGATACTTCTTAGGTGCAGGAAAGGGAATTGTTGTTAGTGTATGGTACGGCTAATGGAAGGCCTGCTTCTATCTACTTGGTTGATCCAAGAAACTGCAAATCTCAGCATTGGAAGACCGCCTTTTAAAAGCTAGAGAAAGCGAAAGAGAAAAAGACAATTCTCTTGTAGCATTGTTTATTTGGATTTTGATGTTTCCTATGATGAAGGCCAATGTTATAACCAACAGTGCTGGTTCTGTTATGAAAGTCTGTTTGATGAGTGGAAGGGACAGAAGCTCCAGCTTCACTCACATTTTCTTATAGTTGAAGAGAAGTTGGTCTGCAAATGTAAAAGAGTGAAGCTCTCAAATTCATTTATTGGTCAGAAAATGACAGGGTCATCTGGAAGAACAAAGAGGAAGATCAGATGGAGCAAACTGTATTCTTTTGCATGCTTGAGGCCTGTCACTGCTGAGCATGATCCTAGCCAGCAGCTTCTTGGTCAGCCAGGATTTTCGCGGGTGGTTTTCTGCAATGAGCCTCTGCAACACAAGGCTAAACCTTACAAGTATCCCAAGAACTATGTTTCCACAACTAAGTACAATGTTGTGACTTTTCTTCCAAAAGCACTTTTCGAGCAGTTTCGGAGGGTTGCCAATCTTTATTTTCTGTTAGCAGCTGTGTTATCCATCACTTCTTTGGCTCCTTTTACTCCAACAAGTTTGATTGCCCCTTTAGTCTTTGTGGTGGGGGTTAGTATGATTAAAGAGGCAGTGGAGGATTGGCACAGATTCTTGCAGGTAAAACAAACAAATTTTTAGTTTTCTTTTCTTCCCATATGTTATCTTGTATTCATGTTTCTTGAAAATTTTAGCTCCCATTTTCCCATTGCAGAAGGAGACTAGTTATGATTGCAAAATTGTAAAGATGTCAACTAAGGGCCCGTTTGATAACCATTTCAATTTTAGTTTTTTGTTTTCATTTTTTGTACTAGAGTATAGAGGAAACTGAGAGTGAGAATGGAGTGAGGATGGATGAGAGGGGAGGATGAGAGGGAGGAGAAACAAAAGTGAAAACAATTTCAAATAGATTTCAGTTTTTAGTTTTGGTTTTCACTTTTGTCACTCCTCCCTCCCATTCTCCTTTCTCATCTTCCCTCTCAATCCCATCTCCACTTTCATTCTCACTTCCATTCTCCCTCTTTTTTCTCTATACTCTAACACAAAAAATGAAAACTAAAAACCAAAATTGAAATGGTTATCAAATGGGCCCTAAATTTTTCGTTTCAAAATCAACTCCCTACTTCATAATCTCCTGCCTGCTTTAAAATTTAGTATGATCAAGAACCCCTTTAGCTTTCCTGTTCTGTTTTGCTAGGAACCTATCATTTTTCGATTTTTCAAAATTGCAAGGGCTATATTGTTTACTTGTGACACTGAAATTCCAAATATGTGTCTCTGCTTCATATAATATTGATGAAACAATTTATTTTGTCTTCAAGGATTTGAATGTGAACTCAAGAACTGTAAAGGCTCATGTTGGAGATGGCAAATTTATTGACAGATCATGGAAACAGCTTTCTGTAGGAGATGTTGTTAAGGTTAACAAGAATGAATATTTTCCCAGTGATCTCCTCTTACTATCTTCCAGCTATGAGGATGGCATATGTTATGTAGAGACAATGAACCTTGATGGAGAAACTAACCTGAAAGTTAAAAGATGCTCAGAAGCCACACTTGGCTTGATCAATGATCAAGCATTTGGTTTATTCAGCGCTACCGTCCGCTGTGAGGACCCAAATCCTCATCTTTACACCTTTGTGGGGAATTTAGAGTTGAAAAATGTATCATTTCCCTTGTGCCCTGCCACACTTCTTCTAAGAGATTCAAAACTTCGGAACACGGATTATATTTATGGAGTTGTGATCTTCAGTGGACCTGACACAAAAGCAGTAAGGAATTCAACAAGATCACCATCTAAGCGTAGTCGGATTGAAAGAAAGATGGATCTTGTTATTTACCTTCTCTTTACAATGCTTCTCTTAATTTCACTGGTCACTGCATCCGGTTTTGCGCGGTTTCTGAAGTCTGAGATGGTTAAGTGGTGGTATCTTTCTCTCGAAGATGATCCATTCTTTAACCCGTCAAAGCCAGAGGTATCTGGTTTCCTACAATTCATAAGGGCCCTTATTTTGTATGGCTACTTGATCCCCATTTCTCTCTATGTCTCTATTGAGGTGGTCAAAGTTTTACAAGCCATGCTCATTAACAAGGATATAGAATTGTATGATGAAGTTACACGTAAGTCAGTTCAAACCCGGACATCAAATTTAAATGAGGAACTCGGTCAGGTAGGGATGATTCTGTCAGATAAAACAGGAACTTTGACATGCAACCAGATGGAATTTAGGAAATGCTCTATTGCTGGAATTTCATATGGGGGTGATATAAATGAAATCGACCGGGCAGCATCTAAGCGAATGAATGTTGATGTTGAGTCTTATCGTTTCAGTACTGATGAATTTGAAACAGCAAGCCAAAGCGGTGAAATGTTTGAGTTCTCAGTGGGGGACATTAGCACTGAAAAAGCTGTGCAAGGAGGACAAAGACATATGCAGAATTCGAGTGCAGAAAATTCAAGAATCTCTTATGTGGAGGAAGAAGCTGTCATCAAGGGTTTCAACTTTAGGGATGATAGACTTCTGAACAAAAAGTGGATTTATAGGTCCAACTTATCTGATGTGACAATGTTCTTTAGAGTCATGGCTCTATGTCACACAGGCATACCTGTTGAGGAGGATGATCAAACTCATAAGCTAAAGTATGAGGCAGAGTCACCAGAAGAAGTATCTTTTTTAATTGCTGCACAAGAATTTGGATTTCAGTTTTTTCAAAGAAGTCAGTCTGTTATGTTTCTTAGGGAGTTTGATCCTTCCACTGGAAATGAGGTTGAGCGGTAAGTCCTATAATTGATTTTTTTCTGGTTAAGACTATACTTCCTTATAAGTTCTTTATGGTAGCATGGCCAAGCATGATGTGATGGTTATTTTCAGGAAGTACAAACTTTTGAACCTTTTAGAGTTCTGTAGCGCTCGGAAGAGGATGTCTGTTATAGTAAGCAACGAAGAGGGTCAAATCTTTCTACTCTGCAAAGGTGCAGATAAGTATGTTTTCTTCTTTAACAATTCATCTACTGATGTGTTTTCTTCTTTAACAATTCATCTACTGATGCCTGCACCTTCTTTTTCTTTTTTCCCTTTTTTGTTAATGGTGTCTTACATTCCTAAGTATCAGTCTTTTTGTTCTAAGTTGGAAAATCTCAATACTATTCCACCAACTAACTTAATAATATTACTTGTGGTTGTCAGCATTATCTTTGACAGGCTTGCAGAAAATGGAAGGACATACCAACAGGCAACAACTCTACACCTTTCAAATTATGCAGAAGATGGATTCCGAACTCTGGCCTTTGCCTACCGGAAACTTGAGGTTACTGAGTATGAACAATGGAACTCAATATTTAAGGTGGCCAAGACCACAATAGGTCCTGAAAGGGAAGAAATACTAGAGAAAGCATCTGAAATGATTGAAAAGGATCTAATTTTACTAGGGGTTGCTGCTGTTGAAGACAAGTTACAAAAAGGGGTTAGTTATCTCTCTTTGACTGAAATACTGGATGGGCTGCATACGTAAGGTGGACTTGTGTGGCATTTGAATGTGAACATGATCTTTCTCATAGTTGATACTTTCTTGTTTATGTCAGGTTCCAGAATGCATAGATAAACTTGCCCAAGCAGGGATAAAAATATGGCTGCTCACTGGTGACAAGAAGGAAACTGCAATAAATATTGGGTAAAGCTTTTGACAATCATTTACTTGGTCACTTCTAAGTCTTAAATCTTCCAAAAAAGAAGCTAAACAGATTTTCTTTTGTTTTCCTTTTCCTACTTCCAATTGGCAGGTTTGCTTGCAGCTTACTTCGGCAGGATATGAAACAATTTCATCTAAGTTTGGGCAGAGAAACTGCAACTACTAACCAACTGAAGGTGGAAATTCACTTCAGAGAGCAGTAATATTAGAAAGCTTGCATTTGAATTTGGTCATCTAATACTGAGGAAACAATGGAAAAGATACTAAATTTCGGAAACTCCCAATTATCATCCATACCCCAGGGGACTTGTATGAATGCCAGATTCTAGTTTCTTATCAAATGCATCACAACAATGGCACACAAGTCAGATCTATTTTGCAGTGGCATTTTTAACTTGTTTCCCAAGAAACTAACATTTTAGTTTAGATGTTTTATAGGGATAAATTGAATTTGAGTTTGAAACAGACTATTGCAGTTTGCAGGTTGTCCACAGTTTTTAAACATCATCTTTTATAGAAGTTGAGTTGGTATTCACAATTTCACATATTTTCTTTTTTCTAGTTTCCAGGCGATGAAAAAAGACATTTTAAACCAACTTGAAAGTTTTCACAAAGTGAAGTCTGAAGAAGGGAATGAAGATGCACCCTTGGCTTTGGTAGTAGATGGAAAAGCTCTTGAAATTGCTCTGAGAAGTGATGTGAAGGACCAGTTCTTACCGTTGGCTGTTAATTGTGCTTCTGTTATATGCTGCCGGGTCTCTCCAAAACAGAAGGCTTTGGTAGGTCATTTCCTGCATCCTATTCATGTTGAGTCCAATGGCTATGCATATTCATTCTTTTCATTTCATCAAATGCGAGTTAATCACACAAATGTGGCGATTCAGATTACACGATTGGTAAAGGAACACACAGGCAGAACAACCTTGGCCATTGGAGATGGGGCAAATGATGTTGGCATGATTCAAGAAGCTGATATTGGAGTAGGAATCAGTGGCATGGAAGGAATGCAGGTAAGCTTCACATATGACTTTTGGCCTATTTCTGGGGAACCTTTCTTGGTTCATCTTGACTTTGCTTTAGGCTTGGTTTCAGATGCTTATTTTTATCAAGTCCTTGTTTCTACTCGAAAAAACGTTTCTTGCCATGGCATCCAAACTATGTCTACTTTCTAAATTCAACATTAGCCATCACAATTTCATTCTACATTGACTGTATCCAACTGTCAAGTATCAAATCTATAGACTATCGTAACATGTTCAGCTAAAACAATATAGAATTAAATAAAAGATGCATAGATTGCACTTCCAATCATAGCTAAACATTTTCCTGGAACACCACCTGCAGGCAGTGATGGCCAGTGACATCTCATTGCCTCAATTCCACTTCTTGGGGCGATTACTTATAGTTCATGGACACTGGTGTTACAAGAGGATCTCAAAAATGGTAAACTCTTCCATCATACTTAAATCAATAGACAATATATTTTTATATGGTAATCTGGATCTATGATGTTAGACTAAACCCTTTTCTCTGTCCAGATTCTGTACTTCGTGTACAAGAACATCGCTTTTGGGCTCACGCTGTTCTACTATGAATTATACACAAGGTTTGCAGGGGAGGTCTTATATGATGACTGGTATATGGCCCTATTCAATGTGATTTTGACGTCTTTGCCTGTTATATCATTGGGAGTGCTTGAGCAAGATGTTTCATCAGAAGTGTGCCTCCAGGTAAACAAATTAGACTAAAACCACACACATAAATAAGAAAACACATAAGATTCTTGTAAACAACTGCTGTATACATAACAATCATAACATATATCAACTCTTTTTTTACTGATTAGTACCATATTGGAGCTGACAGATTCACTCTACATAAATTCTGGATAAGATTCTTGATGGATTTTATTTTTCTCTAAATGGAACAGTTTCCAGCTCTTTATCAACAAGGACAGAAGAACATATATTTCACTTGGAAGCGCATTCTTGGTTGGATATTAAATGGCGTGGTTGCTTCTCTAGTCATATTCCTTTCAAACATATACACTCTCTCCCCTAAAGCATTTCAGAAGAATGGTGCTGTTGCAGACATCACACACCTTGGTGCAATGACATACACCTGCATAATCTGGACCGTCAATTGCCAGATTGCTCTCATCATCAACCACTTCACTTGGATCCAACATCTTTTCATATGGGGTAGCATCTTGATCTGGTATGTGTTCTTGTTGATATACGGTGCACTCCCTCCTGCCTACTCACAACGAGGATTTCGGGTTCTAATCGAAGCTCTTGGCCCTGCACCATTGTACTGGACAGTCACATTGTTTGTTGTAGTTGTTTCTCTTCTTCCCTACTTCATCCACATCATCATCCAACGGTCGTTCTATCCACTTGATGATCATGTGATCCAAGAGATGAAGTATTTCAGGAAAGATGTTGCAGACAATCAAATGTGGGAAAGGGAAAGAAGCAACTCCATTAAGATGACTCAGATTGGATTTTCTGCTAGGGTTGATGCAAGAATCCGTTTTCTAAAAGAACACTTGCACCAGAAGAAACAGTTGATATATAGATCAGTGACAAGCAGTCCAATATTTAAGTCACTGACAAGCAGCCCAGCCTAGTGACAACAATAACTACATTTGCTTTCTTCATCCTCTTGAAGGGGTAAAAAGTCTAGTTCTTTATTCTTTAATTCATTAAACTTGTAAGCATTGTCTGTCTAGAATTCTCAGTTATATAAAAGTGAAGTTGGCTTCTTACATTGATTGACTGTGATCAAATATCAAATATTTCTTTTTGTTTGCCATGAAAAGTACATAAGAATTGCAAGAACACAATGGATTTGGCTTTGCCAAGATCATGGTTATTAAGCTAAGGGTGTTTTTTTTAATTTTTTGTATAAGTGTGGTTCAATGACTGTCAAATACTTAAACAAATCATATATCAAATACTAAAACAAATTATATATTAAAAAAAACAACAAAAGTTACAAATTACAGGAGCCAAGTTTTTAAAATTGGATTGTGGTTTGTGGGCTAGATGTATACTGTGGAATGGATTGTGGTTTTGGGCTGTCGAAACTTGAATGTAGGTTATAAGTTATGTTATAACATAAAATAATAAAATAACATGGCCAAAAAAAATAATAATAATAAGGCCCCCACTTTCCCTCCCAGCCCCCGCCCCCAGCCCCCAGCCCCCAGCCACAACTCCTCTCCTACCCCGACCCCCGGAATCACTCAGCCTACCCGGGCCTCATTCATCCTCGGAATCTCTACAACCACCAACAAGTGTCAGACCCAGAAGCGTTTCTGAAGCGGCTCGACTGCGAGAAGCTCAGACTGTTCTGGCTAGCTCAGCTTAAGCGGTTCGACGGCGGCGGCGGCGACGCCTGCGGCTGCGTCTGAGAAGCCACGGCAGTACCCAGAAAGTAAAATCAATTTTTTTCTGAAGATGGAAGGGATTTTAGGGCAGAACAGGCTTGAAGATGTGAGTTGGCTTTGCTCCCTCTCCGAGTCCGAGCTTGTAAGTTTTCTTTCACCATTGAAGCAACTTAATTTATTGATTTAGTTTGTTGTTTGTGATGGGTCATATCAAATTCTGCATAAAGGTTGAATTTTTTACGTAAAAAATCAGCGGTTTTATGCTTATTGATGTCGGAAATTGGAAGTAAACACACATATTATCGCAGGACATGTTGATTAGCCTAAAAAGCATTGTTCTTCAACGTGCAAGAATGATTGGGCATGAGGAACTAGCCAACAATTTTGATCTCAAGATGCTTCGAGCTCTTGGTATGTATGAGCGTCTCTCGTTCTCTTATTTTCTGCCATTGTTGATAGAATGATAGGTTTATCTGTGTTCTGTTATGTGTTGAGGACTTATGGTTGGGTGTTGTACCAAACTTTAAAGTTTTTCGAGAATCTTAGCTATCTAACTTTGAATTTGGCTTTATATCTAAGCTGTATATACGCATAGCTCTGTGTGTATTACATTCTGGACTTTGATGCACAACAAGGGGATTGGACTTTGATGCAGTTCAGAATATGCTTGAGATTCGAGGTCTGTCATTAGGCTGCAAATGCATATAAAATATGTCTTCCTAGCGTAGTCCCTTGCCACTAGTGAAGCCTAATTCCATTAAAGCGCACATGCACACCCCATGTATTGATAGTTATTGTTATGAGATCCTCTTATCATCCATTGCTGTATCTACATTTATAGGGTTGCAAGCATACTTGTATAGTTTGATTTCAAAGTGGGATGGGTTTGGGATTGAAACAGATAAACGAATGAGTGTTCAGGTTTAAGGTATGTTTTTTTCAGACTAGAAAACTGAATATCTGAACCTGACCCGTTTAGTTTATTTACCAAAGTATACTTTCATTTCTTTTACTACACCAAAATAGGGCTTTTCCTCTCTCGCTCTCTCTCCCACTTGAATATGAACATCTTTTGAACACTTATACAGAAATTTCCATCTCAACCTCAAGACATTGATCTCATTTGCATCTCTCTTTGTTCAAGGTTTTGTCTGCTTGCGCTACTTTCTTGGAGTTGTGGCTTTGAGATTTGCAGCTTGGATTGCCCTTCCTTCTTTTTCAATGGTCCTCTTCATGATATTTAATATTTTTATGCTTTTACAATGCTGAAATTAGTAGAGGAAAAGAAAACATTCTTGTTTATTAGATGTGACTTTGTTTGTTTCAATTGGGAAGGTTTGGTTGTATACCTCAAATCCTAGTCAAATTGGGACGGGGTTTGGTGGGTGGGTGAGGGGGATGTTTTCCGGTTCTGGATTTGGGATGGCCTCACTATCCCAACAAGGTGTTGGAATTCCTCCCTCCTACCTGATTTGTATGCTCTTTAATGTTACACCTGCAGGGCATTTATCAAATTTGAAGTTAGTAATAGCTAGTCAATTTTTGGACTTTTTTATTTGAGTTTCTATGTTTGGCAGCTTAGAATTTTCTCACTTGTATTTCCTCTCTGAGGATTTGTGCAGCATTTGTTCTTATGGAATGTATCAGAGATAAGGTGAAGGATTTGACACTGGCCGAATCTGCTGCATTTATGGAAAGTTGCAATCTATTAAAATACAACCTTGGTGATATTATGAGTCTTGAAGAGATAAGGGCATGTATTGGGATCAATTCGAGAAAGGGTCCAATAAAAAGGTTAGTTGAGGCAACAAGGCTCAATATTGCTTCATTTTGGGTCACAACATGATGTTTGTGAGTTGTACTTGTTTATATGTCTCTGTGAGTTTATCTTTTCTATGTATAGCATGTGTATATGTATTTTTGCATCAGGGTGGCTAATTGTCTTTTCTGTTCCTAGACTGTTCCATTCACTTGTGGTCCTGGTTTTTCATGCATTTGGCATGAATCTATGTCTAAAAATGCAGACAACAATAGGCTTGCAGAAACAACTAATGCTTCTTGGTATTATGCTGTTGATATGGATTTATGCTTTCTTAAGTCTTAGGAACCAGGGATATTCTTGTAAAGTAAAATTTCCAGATTTTCTGGAGATGGGTTCTTGTTTCAGTTGATCTATAAGTAAAGTTTTGAGGGTTCATTGTATGAAATTTTCTTCAGTATCTTATGAAATTTACAATGCATATGGTGGTTGCAAAATTTAATACTGTTTTTAAAGCGAATTTATATTCTTTTTGGCTTGCTATTAAGGGGTCGAAAATGACACCAATTTCCTTCCCCTTGGCTAACTTGTTCACATTACAATGCTGCTCTCTCTCCCAGCACCCATCATTCTTGGAACACTAATCCTTCCCATAGTTGGCATAAACATGATGTTTCTTTACTTTTCCAGAAGTGTTCTTTCCTGCCAAAAAGACATGCAAAGGTTTTCAAAGGTCAAAAATGTGTTGCACATATGCAATGCATCAGGTATTACTTTTAGCTCCTTGCCATCAGTGGATTAACTGTGGTCACCTTTTTTCTGTACCAGAAGCCCACACAAAGAAACAACTATAAATCCGAAGAAACAGAAAAGTGAAACCAGCAAATCATGAAAGCAAGCGGTGCACAGGTAAAGAGGATTAGTCACATATTTGAAACAAAGCATTGAGTTTCCAGAGAGCTACTAAACCCTGCCTCTAGAAAATAGGTTGCAAAATGTACAGCTGTACTTGAGAATATCATTCACATATTTGAAATTCATCATTTTTTTCTTGGTTAGATTACATGTGAAGTCCAAGGTCTAAATTCCTTGGAATTTTGATATTCGTCTCATGTAATTTTACAAATATGAATGCAAGGTTACATTACAATTTACAACTTTAGTCTTGTAGCTGATTCCCATTATTTTCTTAGATGAATGGCTATTGAATAAATATTAAACTCAAGATAGATTCTTTTTTTTCAATTGAAGTCTAATGGGGTCCTGGGATCTTATCCCTCTCACTTTTCTGAGCATGTTTGGTGTGTGGGGGTGTGTCTATGAGAAGCCTTTTGTGCTACATGGCATAATGAACTGAGACCCCATGATGGGGTTCATGGGATTCCTAGGGGACAAAGGAGGAAACTGATGGGCCTGATGGTCGATGAAGCCAATTATAAGCCGTGCTTTGCCTCTACCACCGATACTGAAAGCTCAGGCCTGCGGTTGCAGATCACTGCCTTAAGGGTCATGGCCTTCAGGCTTACTATTATTTTCTTTATACAAGCGATATTGGGAGAGTTGGGAATCGAACCTAGGACCTCGGGTGCATAGGTAAATGTTCGTAACCACTTGCCCAATGCTTCAGGCTTATTACTAAGTCATAGGAGAATGAGGTCCTTGGCTCTTCTCCCTCCTTTTGCGAGACAGTCCATGATAGTTGAGGCCAATGAACCTTTTGTGCTGCATGGCTTAATGAAGTGAAACAACATGATGGAGCTTGGCTCATGGGTTTCCAAGGGGACAAAAGAAAGGAGGTGATGTTTGAAGCCAAAAACTTAAATAAAACGGCTTTTTCAAGATGTGTTAAGTCATTTCTCCACACTATCTTGTGCTCTGGTGACAAGAGCATGATTTGCTTGTTGCCTCATGCTTTTGTTTGTTTGCTAGGCACCGCATGGCATTAAAGGTCCTTTGGGGCCCTCGTGTTCAACAAAATTCTTTCTCGCATGTCCAATCTTCTTCAACCCCATTTGCCTTCCCACTCCATTTGGGTCTTCAACATGCTTCAAAACACACCATATAATTAATTAATCTATAATTATACATAAATATACTTTTCTTTATATACTGGATCAAAGATACAGAGCCTCAATTGTGGAATTTCTTTTTGGAAGCAGTATATAGGTCCACTGAGCAATGCAAATTTCTCCAAAGTCAAACTCATCATGCCATTTACCAAGATATCTCCCATGCTTTGTTTTGTAACCTCCAAAGAAAGAGCATAATATTAAAGTTGTAGTTCATAAAGTGTGATTAAGGCCAAATTCATGATTACAGATATTCCTACTTGTCCCCTTCACCACCCAATTTTTTTTATTTTTTATTTTTCTTCTTCACATGCTCTAACTATGACGTTTTAATTTATCGTATCCATTGCACGTGCATACAATCAACAAGCTATATCCCACTAACTAGCTAATTAGCTTCTCACTGTTTAAGATTGAAAAAAATATATTATATAAGATCGTTATAACACGTCATCATATTTCCCAGACAGTAAACTTAATCTCCAAAATTTTTACAATCACTCCATCTTTGAATGTTTGTCATATCAATTTGGTTTTATATGGAGGAGAATGTCTGTCAAGGAGAGATGCCACAAAAGTACATGTCAACAAGAAGAGACATGCATGGGAATCTTATCGCATCTTAACACTAGAGATTATTATTTGTATATATTATGGTGTCGGTTTGATTACCTAATGGTCCCCTAATCACTTTGAATTAGTGGATAATGGGGCATTATTAGACGCAAAAGATTTGCTTAAGCATCAAGGGACTCGCTCTCAATGATATTATATCTTCCAATAAAAAATCTCCCCACCATGTGATCACTAAACATGGGATGTCTGGACTAAAAAAGGTTCTTTCAAGCAATGGGAGAGTTTCAATTTCTGCTAATTATTTTTCATGATTATTATATATCATACGTGTTTTTATATATGACTTTGGATGAATGACTAAGATGAAGACATTTCAAGGTCAATGTCATAATGGCCAAAGAAAAAGAAATATAATTACTTGAAAAAAAAATATTCGATGAAAGGGTCAGTGTCACCGTGACAATCCTTTGATTTGTTCATGTCAAGCTCCAGGCAGGATCTTCCAACTGTAATCAAGAGAAAATCTTGGTGACATTACTTCACTGTAATTAATTATAATTGTTAAGTATTCTTAAAGTTTTTATTTTTTATTTTTAAAAGGCAATTATATAACATCACTACCATACTCTACCCCTTTTATTGGTGATGAAAAGATTTAGTTGATAATAAATCTGATTACTTAATTACACTGCTTGTTTGTATACTTTGGAAAAGCATGTGATTCAACCGTAGTGCATGTGTGAGTGTTTAAACTATTTTTCTATTAGTGTAGCCTAGTCGATATACAATTGGATGATTTTATGCGTATTTTCCCACACAAGACATGAACGTTTGAAGCACTTCTACTTATAAGTGCTTTAGTAAAAACACATCGAATGCTTTCTGAGAATTGGATGATCTTATATGTATTTTCCCACACAAGACATGAACGTTTGAAGTACTTCTACTCATAAGTGCTTTAGTAAAAACACGTTGAATGCTTTCTGAGAAGATCAGTCCATAAAGAATCCCGAACATAATTTCATATGTAAAGCACGTGTATTTATTAACTATATGCCTTGTCCCGTGCTGCACGTTAGAATTTCTATACCTAGGATGCCTTATATAAATTCACCTTTCTGTTATATATATTGCGAATCACTTTAGCCATGCCATTGAAGATAGTCTAGATAGACATGTGAGAAAGTCAAACACTCATTTTGTGCATGAACCTTAGCCGATGAGGACTTCTGCAGAATTAGCTAGACTGCCTTATAAATTAGGTGGGCAAATTAAACATCTTAGGCTATGCACATGTGCTCCCTCCCTCGTCGTTGGAGCGGCACTGGTCCTTTAGGTTTTAAATGTGATCATGGAAAGCATGAAATCCATATAGTGGAAGGTGCTTTTGGGGACAGAAAGTTGATCATTTCTACCAATTTGGGACCCCTTTGCTTTGAAAACACATGCCTTTTTGGGTTTCTAAATTTGAAATTCTTGTTGCTAATTCCCTCCTTTTCTCTATCTATACCAACCCAAATGGTGTCTTTTTTTCCCATCCAAAGATCCCCAACGAGATGTCCAAGTCCAAATGGATGGAGGTTGACCATCCAATGGCTGTCATGTGATCACTGTACATTGTCTGGAAATATTTTCACCGTTTTGACCAAATAACACCTAATTGCGTGGTCCTCATAGACGGCAGGTAATTGGTTGTTGATTTCTCCACGAGCCAAATGATTGAGACAACCAAACTCACCTGCCAATGGAATACATGTTTCCTCTCTCGTGGCCTATCTACGGATAAGATACTTAATACTCATACGGCACGTTATGTATGTATACCAAATATTAGGTAATCATATCTTGCAAAATAATGTATAAGCGCTCTTTCACATAATATTTCATGTTGAATTCTTCTATGTTGTTAAAATTAACACTCTGATAACATAATAATTCAACAACCGGCTTTATTCGTAAAAAAAGAATAAGTAGTAAATTCGAAGTGATTAACTTTTAACCTCTAACGTTGATTCGAATTCAAAAGGCAAATAGAGTGGACAAAATTACAGCCGTACAAAATTCATTCTCAAATTGGAGCAGCAGAACATTGTCAAAGCAACCACATGATTAATTAGTAGCATATACATAATTATATTTTGAAAATTTACAACAGAACAACCACAATCAGTTCAAGACTTTTCTTGGGCCAGCCATGATTTGTCGTAATAATATGGATTAGACATCAAGAACTCGGGTTTTCGAAGTCAGAAATTTTTTCAAGGTTTAGGAATCCAAAAACAACTTATTATTAAGAATTAGTGATGATTTGCACTAGTTTAATTAATTAATTAATTAATATTTGGATAGAGAATGATTTGCATTATTCAGGTGTGCTATCATTAACTCAACAGTCGCTAACATAAGAGAATTTAAAATTTGCTAATCCCGTTATTAAACGATTCGAAATTCGGGTTGCAATACGGGTTCGGATTAGGGTAGTGGAGATCCATCTCCCCACAAATTTCAACGACCATTGACGTAGTTTTTTTCTTTAACCTTTTCCAATCATATTAGGGTTTACATAGTGGAGCTCTAATCAGTGTTCTTGAAACATAATCATTGACCAACTGCCAGTAGACCCCCTAGTTGACTGTTAAATAATTATTGAAGCCATAAACTAAAAGATCTTCCCATTGAACACCTCATTATGAGTTAGTTTGTTTCTGGGACCATCTGTACACATATCCTCCATTGCCTTGCAAACTTTTTTTGTAAATAAAAATATTGATTTAGGTGTACCTAAAAAAAAGTTCCTGCAAAGATTAATCTTTTTAACATTGTTATTACTCTAGAATATATATGATATATGTGGCTTTAATTTTAGATGTACCTTTAAAAAAAAACAATAAGACTTGAAATTAGAAGCTTGCTTTCTTAATTTTTTTTTAATATTTATTTTTTCTTATTGTGAGTATATAAGCAGGGATTTCGAGCCTCTGTAATTAGGTTCTGTCCATTTATCCGTATTTCGGTAAATCTAAGCCGCTCAACCAATCTAATAACTTAACACACAACACATCATCAAACTTTTAAATCATGTTTTTTTTTATTTTCAAAATTAAAGTAAACTTTGAAGTTAACAGCGTCAAACTTTAACGCGAGCGTGCTTTTTTTTCTTCTTCTTGTGATTGATCTTAGTTTATTATGACTACAACGTCAGAAAGAAGAAGAAGAAAAAAAAAGGTGATTTTCGTGAGTTCAATTTTATCAACTAAAATGTGTACTTTTTTTTTGTCTCAAATGCTCTAAAATTCTTAGCAAGCGTGTTTGATTTTTTGGGAAAGATATGGAATTTAAGATGCATGCGAATCGACTAAGCTGGATATGCTTTTGAAAGAGTCTGAAAAGTATCAAATGATACCCAAAAAAAAAACTTATCACGTGGAAACTCTTATGTGGTTTTAGTGAGCATATGCTTACTGAGTGGCTATAATTTTTTTGGTGAATTCCTGAATATTTTCTAAATTAAATTCTTAATGTAATGGGACAAAAGAAATAAAACAAAATAAAAGAGAGGTGGAGGATGTACCGACACGACAGTTTCCAATGGTACATGTCTATAATTATGTATACATATATATATTCTTCTTTTTCTAAGAGGTTTGTCCTTTTACTTTTATAAATAACATGGTAGTGAAACGTAACAACATGTTATCGATACATTATTATCGCTAATAAAAGAAAAAGTAATAGAATTCTCGGTGCACCTCATTAGAGGTTGACTTGAGTTGTATCATGCAGTGTTGGAAGTTGGTTGTTAGTTACAACATGCTCGTGTTAACATGTGCACACAACACAACCCAGACACCACACATGCTCAGCCGCCACCCGCCGCAGTAAATTATATATGCATGCATGCCTCCCTTGGTGTCCCGATCGAGCCATTAACTTGTCAAACAAAACCATGGAATGATGTCTTACAATGAACAAGAAATTTGCATGCTGTCATGATTTGGGTAAAGATCGCCATCATCTTTAGAACCCGTTAGAGAATTTTCTAATGATTTAACAGCCGTTAATATTTTTTTGCTTTTACACTAGACTTGCTATCTGATGGACCCAATTTGAACACGTGGAAATTTTTCCAATTTCAATAGGGACCACCTAACCACAAACCTGACAAAAGAAATGAGAAGATTAATAAACAACATGCTAGACCTCGTCATGGACCAAACTTGGACTTTGAATATATATATATTTGTCAAATTTTGAATGCACCTAACCAAAACCTAACCAAAAAAAAAAGAAAAAAAAAAAACAGGATAATACTAGGCATAATAACGTAATTGAATGTCTTTATTTGTTCGGATAATTCATCACATACAGTTTCCTTGTCATGAACATTGTCTGGTTTCAATCTAGAGGGGAGAAAATTGTGTGGGGTTATTGCTCCTCATGATTCAATATGATTTACGATTTAACTTCTGTGGTACGATTAATGCAATGATTTAAGTTAATGTGACCATGCCAAGGTTTTCTAGTTTGTAATCATATTGCGTCCCATTGGAATGAGGAGTGGGAGCACTTCGATCCTCTTGCCTTAAGTCAACGGCAATTACTTTTTACTCAAAAATTCACTAGGTTAAAATAAAAACATTCAGCATTTCAATTATTCGGCATATGATTTTTTATTTTTTATTTTTTACAACAAGCAGGATTTCATTAATCTATGGGTAAATACAAGAAGAACACACCTCAATTGGAGGTTCTTGCATACAATAAATCTGGAAAAATTAAATCCATGAAGATAGTGAGTAATAACCGTACAAAATCAAGCTCAGCTCACTCAGAGTTGATAGAACAACATATTCTACACTAACAAGAAACCAAAAGTGAAAGGGCTTCACCGCTCAGCATCTACTTGGGCAGAGAAAGTCACAGTACCTCCAACATCCCACGTGATCCCACAGCCATTAATGAAAGATCCACCCATATCTAACAACTCCACTTCCACAATACAAAGGAACCTTAAAAGTCAGTGCAGAAAGACTAGGCAGAAACAAACCCAACACAAAACTGGGGAGAAACAAAATTCAGCATAAGATTGAGCGAAACGCTCTCTACAACATAACCGGAGAGAAAGACGCCCGGTTTTTTAGCCAAAGGGGTAGATGAAGAAGAAGGGAAAAGGAGGGTCAAGAGAAAATAGTAGGTCTAGAGTAACGGTATATGATTTATTTATTGTACTCAGAGATAGAACATATAGAATGAAGTTATAAAGATAATGACTAAACTATTTTAAGTAGTTTGTAATTTGAACTCATTATTTGTTTGTCACTTCTTTCTCGTAAATAAAAAAAACCACAAAAAACTATTAGAGACTCCCAAAATTCTTTGATTTGGACTTAATTATTACGTCCCAATATACTTTTTCTTTTCCCTTTTCTTAAAGACAACGACTAATCCATGGGGCCGAATTGTATCTTCAAAAAGCAGTACATTTGCAATCTATGCTACCCCCATAAACATTTTACAAATAAGTAAAGAACTTAATTTATCTCATAAGTAAGAAGTGCATGCGTCGAAATCAGTTATACTTTGTTGTAATTAGAGCCCACTAATTGATTAGAAAATATAGCAATTACCATTTTGCTAAAATATGGTTTGTGGAAGTTGGGGACCAAAGTGTCACTCTCCAACTTTTTAGAGCGGAGTGCCTAGAAATTTCCCTTCTAACTTTAAAACATCATCTCCATTCTCCATCTCAAAAGAAAAAGACTTTGGAACATTGGATTTTGATTTTGCTTATGCATGCAAATCTGGATTAATCCACCGTCCAAACTCCTAATCCTCTGATATAGCCCTAGTATGTTCTTATCCAAGAATTGCTATATAAATTTCATGAAGTCACGATTAATCATATCAATCAGTTGTACGTATTTGGTTGGATAATTTCCCAACGGAAATTGCGTTTAGAATTAATTTTGATATGTATGGTTATAAGATCCGTAGAGAATGTACTTTGTAACGTATTTCTCTTTTAGAAGACAACAACTTTAGTATATTCCAAAATTTCCAAGTGTCCCACCACAAAGTCCATAGGTTCACACCAGCATCTGGTTTTTGGTTTTGCTGCTCTCCACCATGCTGCACATAAAGATATACGTCGAAAAGTGGGAAATACAAGGCATATGGTATTGTACATACATTGGATCCTCAACTATATTATATGAGCATAAAATATTTTTCTTCTTCTTATGATTAAGATTTAGAGTAACAGTCGGTGAATAAACATATTTTGTTCAGCCAATGGCACGCTTCACATTCACACTAGTGGTGATGGTTGACATATGTGTAGACCTCAAACGGTACGAAACCAACCATCACTCATCACACACACCAAAAAGCATACTTAATAATTTCAATTTTCATTTTTCTATTCATTACTACATATATTTATTATTTTAATTTTTCAAGTTTATTAAGGGTATGTTTGGGATTGTTTTTAACTGCATTTTCTAACAGTTAAAGTGTTTTATTGATGTACTCATGAATAAAAGTATTTCTAATTAAAGTGTTTACGAGCAGAAGTATTTCCTATATAAGTAAATCCCAGCTAGGCTAATAGTCTAATAGGATTAGTACATTATAAAATTAATTAAGCATGTTATAATCTATGTTATCTATATGAGAAAAAAAAAAAAAATTAAAAATGGCGCCAAATTATTAGTCATGTCAGGATAGAAGTTTTTTGTCGAGCAAAATCTAAAGGAGCTTCAAGTAGAGGACCCACCCCAGATGTAATGCTGCCTAGGCCTCTTCTTGTTATATATTGCCCACCACCTCCCCACTTCACACCTCCTCATCCTTTTTCTATTTCGGTCTTTCAGCCTTTCACTCTCAGCTCTCTCTCTCTCTCTCTCTCTCTCTTTCTCTCTCTCTGCTTTTTCTTCTTCAACCAAATACTAGCTTGCTCTTTGTTTTTGTCTCTCATCAGCTTAGATAGGGGCCTTTGTCTTTTTTATTCAAAGGGCAAAGCAAGCAATTGTACCCTACAAAACTAGGACTATCATCAATTGCCCTACAGTTGGGGTTTGCGTTTTTGCAGCATACAATTGAAGGGACACGTGGCAGCATGAAGGAGAATGGCAGCAGGAAACAGGGCGCCCCCTCACCCTGTGCAGCATGCAAGCTTCTTAGGAGGAGGTGTGCGCAGGATTGTGTGTTTGCTCCCTATTTCCCTGCTGATGAACCCCAGAAGTTTGCCAATGTTCACAAAGTGTTTGGTGCGAGCAATGTCAACAAGATGTTACAGGTAATTCCTCTCACTTCTTTCTCAAATACATGAAAAGGGTAGTTTTGGAAGCAATTTTATAACTTATAAATGACAAGAAGAAATGCATATTTGAAGAAACTATACACCTTATGTTAAGAGATTGTGAATCTGATTCACACATTCGGCAAGAATCAACCGACAACGCAAGTATACGTCTAACAAGGAAACAAAATAGCCTAATTTGCTTCCAAAAACCTTTTAGTCTTGTGGGAGCGTTCATATTTGTCAATTCTAAGTGTTCATATGGAAAAAGAAGTACCGATAAGTATTATCTAGTTGTTTTGACAACACAGGTGCTTACTATTTGGGTCCGGGATGAGCCAAAATTGCTAAACGGTTAACAAGACTTTGAATCTGATAACGGGGTAATAAAGTCAATTTATGGATACGATATATACAACATTAGTTCTCACCAAGTCAGCTTTTTCACTTTCCATTGGGAAGAAAGAAAAATCTATTTTGTATTTTTCTACAAACTTCTTCTAAGGCTGTTTTCTTCATCACGTGAAGTTGTTTCTTGCGTCTTATTATTTTATTCTATGTAAAATTTAAAAAAAAAAACCAAAAATATTTTATATGGGCACTACTTTTCTCATTTGGGTCCATAAAATGTGATAAAGAAAAGATACCAAAATCCAAGATAAACAAAAGAAAGCTTCTTCTTCCTTTTTCTTCTTTGTTTTTTTTTTGGGGGTTCCATTCTTTTTTTTTTTTCAAAAAATACTCTGAAATAGGAGAAAAATTTAGTTATAACGGGAATAACACTATTTTACTATCTCTAGTCAATAATGCTATGTCACGTGGAAGTGTTATCACGCACGTCATAGCGTTATTGATCGGAGATAGCAAAATAGTACTATTCCCGTTTCATAAAAGCCTTTCTCCTCAAATATCACTACTACTTAGTTGTGTGTTTTTGAAACAAAACTATTACTGTAGCAAATTGTCCTTGTATATATATATGGTGTCGATTGTGACATTACATCGATAACAAATAGTCTACATATTGTCAATTTACTTCAGTACTAGTGTTATTTGAGAACATTGCTACAATAATTGTGCTATTTAAGAGTTTTTCGATTCTTCGTTTCGAGTAAGACGTGATGCCTCATAGATTTTTTTTGTTAGTAGGACATGATGCCTCAACAAATAAAGTAACAGACCTTAATTTGAGACCATAAAATTTTGTTAAACCAAAATGAAAAAGCATGGCTGATGACGCATGATTAAGGTCCAGAAAAGAACATGGAGTGATGTGATCATTACATCGAGCCAACTTTGTAGGACCTAGGGCCTTTAATTTGGCACTTGGGTTCAGACCAATATTACAAAATTTTGGAGCCATGGCTAAGACCAAGCTAAACTTTGTGACACTTGCAGGAGCTGCCAGAGCACCAGCGTGGAGATGCAGTCAGCAGCATGGTGTATGAAGCAAATGCCAGGGTGCGAGACCCAGTTTATGGGTGTGTAGGGGCAATTTCGTCTTTACAGCAACAAATTGATGTGCTCCAGACCCAACTGGCTCTGGCTCAGGCAGAGGTGGTGCACCTTAGGGTTAGGCAGACTGCATCTTTCTCCAACCATGGGCTGAGCCCGGCTAGCCCAAGTAACAGCGGCTCGCCGTCTTCGAAGTTCATGGGCTCTCAAAGCCGGCCCATTTTCGACATGGATATGATGGTGGACCATACCAGCTTGGGACTGGGAGAGTCCATGTGGTCATGCTAAGCTTAATTATTTTCTAATGTCTACTACATCTAGAGTAATTAATTTTGGTAATCATGTTTAATTTTGCTTTGATACTTATGTAATCCTTACTAATACACTGAGGGTAAATGTAAGTGACGGTAATGACAGCAAAGCGGTGGCGGGCAACGGAAATGGTGACCGGCGCGATTCGCCCGCTTGGGTATGAGAGGGAGTTTTTTTTTTCTTTCTTCTTTCTAATTAATAACTAGATTGTAAATATTAATTTAACTTTCATCTATTGGGTAATCATATATTTGCTTGTGGGACTTTTTCTTTTTGAATTGGATCAAAGTGAGTTGGTGACTTTGGCTATCCACCAAACCTATTTATAGTTTGGGGAATAGAGTTGGGCACAAAAATTTGAAAGAAGATTGTATTAGTTTGAAGATTGTGGATCATAGTATATGTAAGGATGGCTATATCTATTGGCATGAAGATGTTTGGTGAGCTATTTTTGTCTAAATATATTGTTTCGTTTTTTTATACGTAAAAAGTCATTTCTTTTTACAAACAAATTAGAATACGATACATTTGAAAAATAATTTATTAAAAATAAAGTTTTTGAACACATGTCAAATCGTGATTAGTTTGGAAAATGCAATTACCCTTTACATATTTTCCATATTTTATCAAATCGTTAATTTCCTAATTTGGAAGAAAACTTTGGTCAGTTTCTGAATTGCATACATGCTTTATTTGGGGTCCAATGGGAGGGGCTTGCTTTTTTCCAATGGCTTGCTTGATGGGATTGATTTGTTGAGGTCTTGTCTAAGAATTCCCTTTCGACAAGTGAACAAAATAATCCAATGGACCACATTCAACCAGCATTTGCATGCCTTCGCCGAAAGAAGATGTCTACGTGTAAAACATATTATCCAGTTTTTCTTTGCTAATTAATCATATTAGCAAGCCTTTGCACACAAATGCTTTATGTAATTACATACACACCAATGGTCTCGTATGAGGCTCATGAACATTATGGTGAAATGATTTCCGAATGAGGTATATTTGTTACATTCGTATATGAACAGATTTTTTTTGAAAAAAATTATATACTAAGAGTAGTGATTTTTAGAGGGGTGGAATGTAAATTTTTTTTTTTTTTTTTTTTTGAGTTACAACGATATTCTATTCTAAGAAGAGGAAGAAAGTTTCGAACCCTGACCAATTGGGTGATAAGAGAAAGGGCAAACTACTAGGCCACTTCGCATCCTTTGGAACGTACAATTTATATGTGCACATATGAAAATATATAAATATGGGGCATTTTAGTGCACGGGTCCTTTTAGTGTCTAGATAACTGTGAGTTAGCAAAATAGGGATGAATTTGTAACACTTATTATTTGGTGTGTATGAGAGGTGAAATGTCATGTGAGCGGTAGGAATAAAAGATTAGAAGTTTCCATTAGATAATAAAACATGAACGTCAATGTTCATCGGGTGGTCGTGCCGGAGTGGTTATCGGGCATGACTAGAAATCATGTGGGCTTTGCCCGCGCAGGTTCGAATCCTGCCGACCACGTTTTTTTTTCCGTCGAAAGAAGAAAACACTATTATAATTTTTTATTTTATTGTTTCTCTTGAATGTGTTTATAGCACATAATAAAACATGCACGTTAATGTTCATCGGGTGGTCGTGCCGGAGTGGTTATCGGGCATGACTAGAAATCATGTGGGCTTTGCCCGCGCAGGTTCGAATCCTGCCGACCACGTTTTGTTTTTCCGTCAAAAGAAAAAAACACTATTATAAATTCTTTTTTTTATTGTTTCTCTTGAATGTGTTTATATTATACCACATAATAAAACATGAACGTTAATGTTCATAGGGTGGTCGTGCCGGAGTGGTTATCGGGCATGACTAGAAATCATGTGGGCTTTGCCCGCGCAGGTTCGAATCCTGCCGACCACGATTTGTTTTTCCGTCAAAAGAAGAAAACACTATTATATATATATATATATATATTTTTTTTTTTTTGGTTCTCTTGAATGTGTTTATAGCACTTTTTGGGCTTCTACAAGTTGGGTTCTTGTTGGGTCATATATTGTTCCGATTTCATTGCCCAATTGTTGTGGCTTTGAGGTTGGCAATTTGCTTACAACTGGGACTAACAAAATTCTTTGCTTTTAACTTCTCTGTCCATTTTATATTGTACCATTTTTTGGATCATCAATGAAGTTTTAGACCCCAAAAATAGAAAACTTCTTGATTGTATAAACTCGATTTCTTCATGGTGATTGGAATTTGGAAGCCACTTTAAACCATAAATTTAAGGTGACACATGAATGCATGCATCCTAACTCCTAAATTCGATTCTCCTCTCTCCTAATATCGCTTGTATAAAATAAAAAAAAAGCTATACATGACATGAACACCATATGACTCTAAAGTGTTAGGTACCACAACTAGGACTGTTAAGCGGATCAGTTTGAAACACAAGCATTTGGTACATATAATAATTCCAAGTAAAATTTTACAAATTATACAAGAAATTCAGAACAAATAAAAGCCAACCCAAAAGCTTAAACGTCCTTGGCAATAAGTTCACCGTTCACGAGCTCTCTGTAAGCAGCCACAGGCCAGATGAAGCCTCTGAAAACCAAGCTAGTGGCCAAAGGCACATCAATGATGATCTCCTTCTGCGTTGGCTTCTTGTCATCCCTGATGGCAATCAAGTAGCTCCTGCCAACCCACCCAATCCACCCAGCAATGTACAGGAACAGAATGCCGGGGGTGATAAACTCACCCCAGTGCCTCTGGTCACCGCTGACAATCAAATGGGGAAGCCCATCAGAGCCACAGAGCAAACCCTGCTTGCCATAGTTGGCAAACCTCCTCTGAGTCTTCTCTATGGTGGCGTTGATGGCCAGGGCTGGTGCACTGTCAGGTGCATAGAGCTTCAGTGAAGACTCAAGCTTCTTGATCTGCTGCTTCTCACGTTTGGCAAACTGCTTGGAGTCTTTGCATGGGGTGAGGCCTGCGATGTCTGCAACTGCAGGCATGGGAGCTGAGCCCAGGAGGATGGAGGACAGGGCAAGTGCAGCAGAGAAAGCCTGCATTGGTGATGCAGTGGATATTTTCTCTGGGGTAGGGTTTGGAGTTTGAGAGGCTGAGCAGAAGACCACGGTCCTTGGCAGTTTTGTGGCCAATGGGGAGCTGAATTTTGGCTTCAACATGGGTTTTGAGAGGTTTGTGGGAATTGTGAGAGACATTTTTTTTTTTTCTGTTTTTTTTCCTCTCTATTTTTCTTTGGGTTATGGGATTGTGATGAGGAACAGAGAGGAAGGAGAAGATCTGGAGGGGATAGTGTGGAGGGCAGGTTTTTAGATTCTCGGAGGAGAGATTGGTGGTGTAGGAGAGAAGAGGGAGAGTGGATAAGGTGGAGGGAGTAAGGAGGCTGAGTTGGATGATTGTTATTGGTTGGGGGTTGTTTAGTTGTGGGTTGATTAAGATTTTCTCTCACTCTATCCTACCAGAAAAGCCATCTGCAGATAATGAGAAAGTCTACCGCGACTTGTGGGTATCGTGTGCTTCCCATTAACTTAAAAAAAAAAATTGAAATTTTTTACCCCTTTGGTCCTTCCTAATCTTCAAATTCAAGAACATGTGCATTCCCTATTATCCCAAGAAAAGAAAGTATTACCATTATCTTTAGCATTGCTAATTTATGTTCAACAAAAACATTTTTTATTATATATTTTGTGTCAATATAAACAAGCTTTCTTTCTTTCTTCAATATTTATTACCAATTCGATGAGGCCAAACATCATAAAACAACTTAAAATTTGGAAACACAGCCTACGTATTAACTCTACCATTATTATGATGGGGTCTTGGAAATTCTGTGTTGAGTTATTTGTACACTGTACGTTGGAACATGTTAAAAAAATTTGACAAATTTTTTATGACAGTTATTGGGCAGCCAGGAAGTTTATGTTCAGACTACATACATGACTGCAATGCAGCATCCCAACACCTCAACTCAAATTATACAGTATCTAAGAAACATTTGTCGATTTTAACTTGGACTCTTGAAAACTCAGTATTATTACTGGCCCTGGCTGTAAGGTGCCATAGAGCAGGAAATCGCTAGTCGCATCTCCAACTTCTACGCCTGCATGTTTCTCTAGAGCTTCATCGGGTCACAAACGAATTGGTAACCAAGATATGGTGCTTGAAGTTTCTTTCCCATGACAAAGGTGGGCTTGCTAATGATAAAAAAACTGCACAAGAAACCCTTGTATTCCGTGTAAAGATCATAAAGTTTGCCACATGGAGCTTCTTTTGTCGAATGATTACAAACTTGGGACCCGAGTCCAACATAAAGACGGAAAAATCTCGACTCCCAGAACTTCAGCAATACACTTCAAGATAACTTTTGGATTTGTCAAAAACCTGAAATCTGAGCCTCAAGGAAAATTCATAGAGCATAGACTCAAAGGCAGCCCAGCCCCAAATCTTCAATTTCATTTATCACACATACTCTTTTGGATTATCGGGTCACAAGCCAACCTGGTTTTACTAGGACATCTTGCTTAAAGTTGCGACCAGTGACCGAAGTAGACTCACCCTGACGACGGAAACACTGCACAAGGAAGGAAGTAAAATTTTGAAAATTCTGTGTTTAGCCATGAACAAGTAATATGGATAACTATAAGAACTAGATGTGCTCAAGACTTATGTACTAAAGCAGAATGTTTGAGTACTGGAAGGTTGCATAACACTTCCAAAGATCTTATTGCATGTAGCAGGTCACCGAACTGGTTTGCCTTAATTTCCCTTGCTCAATATTGTATGAACACGTGCAAAACAATTCTCATAACTTAAAGAGTATTCTCTGAGGCCGGGGTAAAAATTTTTGAATCTTGTGATTGATGAAAACAACAGTCCCTACTCCCAAAAGTGCATGTGCTTCCCAGTGTCTCAACAGTGAACCACATGAGACATCTTAGTAACGCTATAACAGTACAATACCAGTTTTATTCTGCAAAGCTTAGTAAAGGGGGACTATTGAGATTCAATAAAATCATCCTCATTACAGGATTAAAAAGTCAGAATCACCAACCTTGTAACAGACTACGGTGTCATCTGGGTACATAGCAAAAAGTTTAGTTCCAAGCCGTGCATGGCAAGAATCACAAAGGCTTTCATCATTGATCTGCACATGCCTCGACTTTTCCTCCAATATTGCTAAACTTGCATCAGTATCTAGAGCACGGGACAGATTATGCACAATCTGAAAAAGCAATCATGTATCAGCTCAATAGGGGATGAAAAGCACGAAAACATGGAAGAGGCTTCATGCAAGAGACTGATTTGAGTAAAACAGATATCTAAAGATAGCTTGCCCAGCAATCACAATAAAAAATTAGAATGACTAATTCAATTATCATATTATGGAGGAAAATAAATGAAAACTGCAAAGCAAATGAATGAAATTTTTTTGGTGACCTTATAGCTTAATGCCAAGAACCTGAAACACAAGCAAAAAACTTACACGTCCTTGACGGTAATGATGAAGCCGAGCTCTCAACATTCTTAATATAGTTTCAGAGGCAAGTTGAAGGGGCATATCAGGGGACAATCTCTGCAACATTAACCAGAAAATTTGTACAGAACATGAGAAACATGATGTTTCAAACATCAAATATTTGGCAGAGTCCTCAACAACAGAATTCGGCTATTAACAAAAGCAACTAAAGAAGTGTATGCGCATCCGTGAGACCTTCCATTTTCTCTTCTCACCTCCAAATTCCCAAAAACCTCAGAGAGAGAGAGACGTGAGAGAGAGAGAGAGAGAGAGAGAGAGAGAGAGAGAGAGAGTCTTTATACCTCTAAAACTTGCAAAGGATCCAATGATTCACCATGATTGTGAAGTAGTCGTACAGCTGCTTTAAACATAGGCTCTTTACCATCTTGTGGATCCAGATACATATCAAGTAACCTGAGTTTCACAAGCACAAACAAGGAAAATCCGGAAGCAATTTTAGATACATCAGAGGCATACTTCACATGTGTGTGCTTGCATGTGTTTATGTGTTTTTGTGTGCTCATGTGGGAGAGAGGGAGAGAGAGAGAGAGAGAGAGAGAGAGAGAGAGAGAGAGAGAGAGAACCAACTGCATATAGACATCTGGCCTCCCAATCTCAGCACAATATTGCTCAGCAGCTTCACTGTTTTCCAGCTTCCTAAAAAGCCATTGTATATTAGTTGGCAGAACTTTGCACCAATTCGGTTTTCATCTATAGAACAATTATTTCTTCAAATTTCAGCTCATGCCACTGAATCCCATGTATTTGGGATTAAACTACAGTTACTACTACGCTCCAATATGCCTTAAAGTGTAATAAACCATTCTATTATCCAAGCTAATTTAAACCATAAACCTAGCAAAAAGAACAGAAACTTCTAAGCGAGAACATAGATCAGCACTTACCAACTTACTATTAAACCCCATAACTGAAGCATATTGGACACCGCAGAAGGTGGTAGACAATATAATGGGGAGAGAGGGAGAGCGAGAGAGAGAGAGAGAGAGACAAAATCTGAAAAAATATCTTAATATTTCTCAATACAATTTTATGTGCTATAATATAAGCTCTTACCATTATTACTAGTCATAAACCTCAGAAAAGATGACATAGAAATTTATGAAATGCACAAAAGAAACACCATTGTCAAGGTAACAATGAAATTTATCATTGTTTTCTCTTTCTTGAAAAAAACAGGGATGGTGGACATTCACATACAACAACAAGCCTCATCTTGTGCCAAATTAATGTGAAATGATAACCACATGAGGTGGCATAGGATATATTGTTGTGAATATTTTAGAAAGGAAGATGAAACTTACAAGGCCAAAATTTGGAGCACCAATGCCTCTTGCCCTAGTTTTTTATAAAGAATAGCCTGTTGAATAATCCAGAATCAGAGACAAGCAGTAGCAGTATCAAACAAGAAGACAATCATTTTGGCACTACAAATTATCAATGCCATCCATGAGTGACCAACAGCTAAAAAAGCAAGCTTAATAATTAACTTGTCCAAGGCCTCAGAGTACATAATCATTATATTCAGCTAGCCATGATTTTACTGAAGTTTTGTGTTTTTCGTGTTTTGTATACAGTTTTTTTTTCAATCTTAGTAGGTCAGGCTCTTTTTTTTTTTGGTCTTCTTGTTTGATAGAGGATTTTTCCTCTTGATTATCAATACAATGTTTCTATTCAAAAAAAAAAAAAAAAGGTTGAGAAGCAGAATTCAAGACAAGGTCCAAAATAAGTAACGACAAACCTTCTCTGACCACAATTCTGATCCCTCAATCAAGTCAAGAACCTCCTCTGGGTCATACAAGTCAGAAGCCTCTAAAAATATCTGCAGTCTTTCCCGAACAGGACTTTGAAAGATCAAACTTGTCCTATGATCAGAAATGTTTGTCTCTTCTGTTCTTCCAGGATCAAGGTTTTGAGAAGCAATTTCTGATTGAAAAGCTTCAATTGCTGACTTGGCCAGTGAGAGAGCATATAATGTGTGGAACTGACTGTCATACGATTCTTGGTCTTCAATTAACCACTGAAGGTACCTGTGCAGATAAAGAGGTTTAAATCAAATCTGTGCAGTGAGGATCAATTCACATAAGGAAGAACTTTTCTTTTCTTTTTGAAAGTAACAAGTGCAAGTAAGAAATAAAGAATATGACAAATGCATTTGATAAAATAAATGACACTGCCGGAAAAGTGAGATAAAAGAATAGCACTTTGACGAAAATATTGCACAGGTAGTTTATCATGGTTACCTTGCATTGTAAGTTATAATGGTAACTATATGATTCCACTTTGTGCTCTTACAAACTGTGGCTGACACCATGAAACCAAACTCAATAATGCCACACAATTTTAAAGATTATTCCAAAAAAAAACTATGGCAAAGTAGGAAATGCCAGTTATTTACAGCTCTTTTTGCTGGAAGAGCTCAAATATAATGCAAAACTGGACAACCAGGGAATCAGTTTCATTCCCTGGCCAAAGAAGTAATTCTCAGAAAATGTAGGCCAAACAAAAGAGATTTTCTGACTTCAGATGGACACAATTTCATTTACTTCCAAATGGTTAGAGTGAAAAAATCTTTGGTACAGGAGGTTAAATGAACAGTACAACGACCTCAAATCCCCAACTGCATACATGTTGACACTATATGACTTTCTACCATCATCTAAACTCCCTCAGTTCCATGGGAAGATGTAGTGCAGTCCCGGTTATTGGCATACCTTTGGAAAATTTCTACCTTCTTTGGATCAATAGCTGCAATAACTTCATCTGGAATAAAAAGAGCGAACAATATTGAAGGATCAACCACAAAAACAATTTTTTCAAATAAATAAAAACAGGTTTATGCATGATCAATAACCATTGATGCCATACAGACAACAAAACAACATGTTAACACAAAAGTCTAAGATGTTTTCTTATAAAAACAAATTTCAAAAAGCTCATATAACAACAGTTTAAAAGAAGTAGAGAAATTTTCTGGTGCCTTGCTTCATAGAGATGCTCAAAATGAATGCCTAGATGAGCGCATTCTGGCTCAATTGACAGGTGGAGAGACATAAAGGTGTAAACCTCTTATAAATCACTCCCTTAACAACTGGATAATTTCCTTGTGCTTTGGTGCCTTTTGGGTCAATTTCAAATTTCCATTTTTTAAAATTCAAAATCCGTTATTACTAAGATACTTTTCCTTGGTGGCATTCAATAAAAGTTGCAAACATAATTATAATTGACAATGAATTGTCAAACCAAAATGCAAATGAATACTAAAATTCTGAATTGAACTTGATGGAAACTGAAATAGTTCATTTTTTTTATATCAGAAAAAAGAAGAAGATTTTATTAAGAATAAGATGAAACGTGGATACAAGTACTCTGTAGGAACTATTCATAAGAAAATTTACACAAGTAGCAACTTCAGGTATGCTTAACTATGAAGTCAAAACCATATTCATCAGGGTATGAACAAATCCCACCTGGTGGAAGTTGATTCACTCTTTTCTCTGATGTTAAAACCTGAACTGCAAAAACCTGATTGATGTCTGCAACCTAACAAGACCAACCAGCTCCTTATTAAACATTGGACTTGTGAAGCACAACACCTTTAGCTTTCTCTAAAATAGTCAAAATTGTGAAACTAAAACAAGACAAACCATCCAAGATAAAGTAGAAACAACACTGCAGATAATTAACACATACCCATCCAAGATGTTGTAGAACAAGCCCTGGATCAGAAGACTCCTCAAGAAGCTTTGATGCCTCAGCTGCAGCAGTCTCCTTACCAGAGACAATATTTGTACCACCATCCTGTGGGCCACTCTCCATGACAGGGTCTTTCCAAAGGCCAGATGAATAATGTCTTGCCAAGACGCGCCAGATACCAAGAGCCTTCGAGCTCATTCCTTTACTTGCATATAGGAAGGCAAGTGTACGTAAATGCCCAGAGTCATCTAGCAAAGTTTCCAACTCCTCCTGCACCGCCCATGCAAGTTCTACAGTCATCCTTCAAGCAGGCTCCAGACAATGGCCTCTGTTTTGCAATGCATTGGAATGCTAAGATTGTTTACCAACATCTTCACAGTGCATTGTCTTGAGGCCTATAAAGTTTGTTGCTTTTGATTCCAAAACTACACATAAATTTAATGTCTCCAAATCCAGGACATGTGCATGGTTCTTACAATTGCTACCATCATTTGGTGCCCTTTCTAGCTGGTTAAAATCCCAAAACCGTGTCTTAGAAATTAAGTACAGACGGAATCTCAACCCAGCCCCCTACAATATGAAAATGAAGCTTTTCTATAGTCCAATTTGAGGGAAAATTTATGTTGATTTCATCTTAGCTTTTCTTTCAACTACAGTAACCATCAATCTCCTTTTCTTATCCTAAGAATCACTACTTCATTTTCTCTGATTTACACTCTGGTACAAATAAAAAAAGCAGACATCCTGAAGTGGATGAAGGGTCTACAATGACAACACTAGTTTTTCTTATGATTCAAATAACAGTTAATATACTCAATAGTTCTCAAAACACCATCTGATAACCTTTTTCCATCCATTTCCTTTGGTACTAAACCAAAACCAAATCTTTGGCACTAGATCATATATCATCTCCTTTTTTGTTTTTTACTTTTTCTCAATTCTAAGTAGTTGTGTACGACATGAACCATTCATATTCACAGGTTCCTTCTAGGAAGAGGACTAGAAGTACTGGAGGAGGAAACAGGAACTCCCCGATTAGGAAAGTTGTAAAAGTACAAATCCTTGGGCATGCTAAACGAACATATCAGAGGAAATAGCAACGGTGAGAAAAAAAACACAAATAAGAACACATACCACAACGCAAGAATTTGCTGATGATGCCAGCTTCTCCATGTTATAGACATTATTTAAAGCTCTATAGAGGTACATTAATAGAGTGTCAACTCCCTCCTTCACTGATGGAGTCAACTCTTTCTCACGAGAAACCTCCAAATACCTGTAGCAAGAATGTGTATACAAGAAGATATTATGATCCAAATGCTAGTTGCCAAAAAATTAAATTCTGGATAAAAAATGCAACAGAAATTAAGAGGAAAAACATTTGGCGAATAACCAGTGGTATGCAGTCACCTAGTAATTGATTTGATGGCAGACTCCAACAAATTATCTCTACTTGGGGGATTCAGGAGAAATGCATCGTCTACCACAGTTTCTACACCTGCTTTCCTGAGAAATATTGCCCTTTGGATTGCCAACAACCCGTCATCTACAACATCTTCCAGAGGCGCAGGGGGAGGATGCAAACCCCAATAGCGGTTTCTAGGAACCTAAAAACACAAGTTCTATGCTATGGTTACAATATTCAGAAGGCTTACTAACACAATAGTCTGCACCAACATTCAAATTATTTGAGAGAGTATTTTCACTGACTACTACAAAAGCACAAAATAGTTCTTTCATAGTTGTTCGCATTCACACTGTAGTATTCATTGTTACATAAAACATATAAATGAGAAATCAAGTATCATTATCCATTTTTCCATCAAACCACACATTGGCTTTTTCTGGTAATTTAACATTCCCAACAAAATGCAACGAGAATTTTAACCTTGATATTCTAATGAGTATCACAGTCCACGTCCTTAATTGCTTACAACACATTTTTTTGGGCAGTTATCTTCTAAAGGAAGCAAGTTTATGATGCAATCACTGAGCTTTAGAGCATGCCAGATTCTCCTCTCCTTTTCTATTAAGGTAGAGACAATATAGGTGAATATTGGAAGGCAGTATACATGAGCTGAATACCCTAATTATGAGCACAAAAGACCATACCAGTAGTGACCATCGATTTGGATCTCTCATTATGAATGGAAATACTTCAGAAGGCTGCATGGCCTCAGACTGCAAAAAGTGATTCACTGCTTCCTCAAAATGCAAGTCGAAAAGCAAGAGAAAGCCCACTTGAGCATGAACAAACGAGAGCATATCCTTTGATAATTCACCCTCAGACTCAAGCTCCTCCACCAAGGAGATGGCTTCCTTGAAGTTCTTTTTTCTCAATAGATCTTTAATCTGTTCTTCAGAAGGTAATTTCCGAAAGCAAACAACCTAGAAATTTGCAACATGGAAAGGACATATAAGAAAACTATGAAAACCAATCAAGCAACCATAGAAAGCATATGCATCACTGTCAACTCTTAAAGGTTAATACTTGATCGATCAATTCTCAAACAAACCAGCACAAGCTGCAGTGACAACTGTGTTCACGTGGAAAGCTTAAAGTTTATGAGCTCTAGACCTATATAAACATTTTCAGGTAAAACGTTCTTAAAGTATTTTGCAAAAACATGTTTATGATTATAAACACGCAAATCACTCAAGTCTGACCAAATATACAGATACTATAACTTTAATGAGTCTATTTGGCTTTAATCAAATTCAGGAGCAAAATTTCTCAGCAACAGACTAGACAACTGAAACTTGCAGGTTTTTGGCTATCTTAGTCTATAGAAATTATAAATGTATAACAAACCCAAAGAATATATATATATATATATATATATATATTAACAAAAGCTAAAACATGCAATCATGTTCCCCCCAGTCATATGTCATACACAACAGTAAAATAACTGGCAATAATTGATCATAAGGAAACTCATACTTCCCATAACCCATTCCTCACGAGTGTATTTCCATACAACATACTAGATAGAAAGCACTTTAATGAAGGGAACTTCAAGGAATCACTCAACAACACAATTCCTTTTTTTGTACCCAGTTCGAAAAATTTGTTTATAATCTCCTCACATGAAAACCCTTGCACACTGAGTACAATCATCAAACTGATCTTAGCTTAAATGAAAAATTAACTGTAAAGTTAACCATATAAATTAAGAAATTATTTAACATGCGAATTTATACTTCCACTTCCTCTTATTACTCATAAATGCAATTTATCGTTCATTCCAAATGATAAATACAGCACTGGTGTAAAAGAAAAGAGTATACAAACTAAAAACAGAAACATAGAAAGAAAAAAAGGGAAAAAGTTGTACATGTCTGTAATGAAGCTGCATAAAGTCTAAATGAATCATTGGATCAAATACTTTTCCATACCTTGGTGGGTGTTGCAACAACGACAAGATTTCCAGTTCTATCTTCCTCATCTGCAACAACGCATGGCCCTCCTACCCCTTCGCCACCAAAAGTGACCATCTGAATACAAGTACCAGTTTTCTTATGGTACAATTCCAGCTTTCCATCCCTTGCAACAACCACATACGAAGATATCTCCCCAATAGAATCTGGCTTACTATGGAACACCAAGCTACCACCAACTGGCTGCCCATGTGCATTAGCTATGATGCCAACATTGTCCACCAACAAAAGCAAATTCCATTCTTTACACAACAATTTAAGTCGTGGCAGACCAGAACCATCAGGTAACGAAAATATTACACCACTTTGTCCCGTAACGCAAGAAAACAAACTATATCCATTAACCGTACTGACAATTATCGAATCATTGAGCCATACCATTGCCATAACCCCATCAATACACTGAATTTCTTTCAGAATTACAAAAGAACCATCATCAATGTCTTGGTCACTTTTACCTACTCTATTAATCAAAACAAGCTCTATCAATACCAATCTTTTTCCAATCACGACCGAGAAAACATGATTGTCTACACGCTGCTGCACTGTTTCTTTCATTTTCAAGCCATTTGCTCTGATCCCACTTCCCAACTTTTGCAAAAATCGCTGACTTGTGCTCGTATACTCTGACGAATTGCTAAGAGCTGACAAATTCGAACACTCTGATTCACTGCTTCGCAACCTCCTCGTGATGACAGAAATTCCTCTCAAGAAACTCAATCTCTTCACAGGCTGCAACAGAAGTGAATCAACCGTAAACAAAAACCCACCCAAAAGCACCAAAAGCTTCCCAATGTCACCAAATACTTGTATAGACTCCACTGAGGAATTTCCGACCACAACTTTTCGCAAAAGAGAAATGTTCTGCAGGACTGAAGGGCTGTTGGAACGATCAGACCGGGTTTCATCATTGGGATTGCCAGGGTTTACAGAGAATAAAAATAGGGCTCCAAACTGAGTCCCAATGTAAATTAGACACTGGGAGTCAGAGACCGTGTAGATAGCGAGGGATGTAACTTGTGCACGAGAGTGGTCAGAGAGGTTGAAGAATGACAGTGGTTCTAGAACAGTCCGAGCACTAAGTTCGGGCTTGGCCATGGATCAAAAGACTAGTGCTTGAAGGTGAGCACCATAAGATACAAGACACCCTGAAATTGCAAGTAACTAAACACTAATCACAAAGGCTGAGCACTATAATTCTTAGAGCTGTATACCATAAAATAAAATAAAAAGGTAGTATACTATAACTCGAATCATTAGAGCAATCCCAGGTTGAAACTAGACTGAATTGCACAGATAAATAACAATCCGCATTGTTCAATCTTTTTTTCCTTGCCCAACATTATCTCAGACACAAAGAAAAAGAAATATTCTTGTGCAAATTCAATCCCTCGTGCCTTGAAATAATACCCCCCCAATTCCCTACAATGTAAAATACCTAAACCCATGAAAAAAAAAGTGCTATCTTTTTCATTTCACACACTAATTAATCATTTTGCAGATCGAATTGAATTTCTAACAAAAAGAGCAAAAAAAAATGAAATCTTTTGACAGAATATTCATACTTGGGAAGGTATTCGTAGATCGCAGGAAGTCGATAGAGCAAGGCGAAACTCGCAGAAGCTTCTATGGTGGGAAATGCCAAACTGTTTTACGAGCTTGAGACTTTCACACCTACCAGTAGCATCACCAAAAACGTCAAAGGCTCTCTCTCTCTTATATTTTATTTTTCTAACGTTAATTCCTATAGGCTAATATTTCCTCCACCGCCTTCTTTTTCTTTTTTCTCTTTTAATTCGAATATGAGCTTTCCGTTGCAACTTTGGAAGTGGTGGTGGTGCGGTGATGTTAATTTTTGGCCAAATTTCTTGTAATTTGTTTCCGATTAAAAATAGGTGGAAATTATATTACTGCCAAGTCAAATCGCTTTCTTTTTAATTCGGTTCTTATTTCATTTTCGGATTTATGTGGTTTCAATTTCAGCAATCATACCCTTATAAATGGTTGCAATAGAGTCTAAAATCATGATTTTGAACTCAATTGCAATAGCTTATAAACTGTGCAGAAATCAGTTAAAATTTTGAAATGACCACCGTCTTACAAGGAAAAAAAAATGTAATTTGACTTTAAATTATCTATAATCAAATTTTCAATTTTGTTTTGTGCTAATATGTCTTTAGATTATGTACCCCTTTGCATACTTGAGGCTCCCCCTTCTTTTAATCAAAACAATTGCTCTTTTGTGATTACATTTCACTCTTGACTGCTTGCCTTATTTTCACTACTCAATCTTTTATATCGACCTAAGTCCATGGCTGGAAAGTACTTATTTCTTTGAAACTTTCAGTGTTATGGTCACACAACCACGTAAGTGAATCCGTAACATCACGTGATGATGTGACGGTCATATTGAAAAGTTACTAATTTACCATTCTCCCCTTATGGTACTCTTCTTCCGGAAAGTGAGAAGATTTGCCAAGATGAGCTATTTAGCTCTACCACCCAGGAATCGACCAGACTAAGAGAATAATAATCCATGCTTGTTTCTCTCTGTCAAACAATCTCAACACAAGCGCCAGACCAGAAGATGAAAATATGATCCTTAGCGCAAGAAATGAACACAAAGTATGGAATATTAACTTCTAGTAAGAATCTCAATCAATCCAATCCATCATGGAAAAGAAAATGAAGTGTAAACCCCATTAAACAAACAAGCAGCCCAAATAATATGAAGGCAACTACTGTCAGAATTTGTAAAAGGTTAATTGAGAGTTCCAATTGGCAATTACTAACTATTAGTCTACTATGAATTAATCCGCGGATGAATGCTGTATCCCTATTCACACCTTACCCAAGCTACAAGGCTTGTTTGCTCATTGAAGTTAGGCTGCAGGATTAACCCCAAGATTCTGTGACATCCTTACCATGGTAACCATCGTCGGTGTTTCATAGCCGACGGTTGTGCCAACGCTTGTGCGTGAGGTTCCACCTTCGCTCATCGTGAGAATCTGGGTTGTCATGTCACCCCTAGTTGTGGCTCTCTGCCATGAATGTGAGCTCAACCCAGAAAGAACATAAGCGCGCCCGGTCTGTGTATATGATTCCATACTTGCCATTCTATCCCTGATTTCTCTAAGCTCAGCTTCAAGCCAATTACAGAGACCATCCCCAGCTTGTGCTGCTGCTGTTGTTAAGAGAGTTGATCTACGTTGTGCCAAAATGGCCTGTGCACCTTCTAGATTTCCCATTTCAGCCATCACTTGTGCTTCTGTGATACCTTCGGCTACCAAAATTCTATTCCTCTGCCGATCAACCTCCAAACACACTGCCTCGTCTGCAGGGGACCAAGCTTCAGGTCTCAGTATCTCTACCCTCTCACCTACCACCTGGATTAACTCATTTGAGCCTAGATCTTTGTACAAGCATGATACATCCAACAATGGTGTCTTTTTCACGCCTTCCCTATTTCTAGTTCCTGTGGATATTGGAACCGAAAGGTACACCAGAAATTGTTTCTCCTCTTCTGCGTACATATTTCCAACGTCAACAACACCTTGTTGAGACTCATCAGAAATCTCACTCATATGTCTCCCTGATGGTATTGACACAATCTGCACTCCCTGTGATGCTGACCTAACTGTGAGTCGAAGTTCTTGAGCCACAACACTGAGAAGACCACCAATGCACATAGCAAAGGCATCTTGTATCATAGCAACTGATTCAATGAAGGAAAAGGTGCCACCAGATGAATCAGAAATAGCATGCATGGTAGTGGCATCATGGTCAGTGCCAAATCCAAATGCGTGGACTGGAATATTGCTACACCGTACCGAAGCTGGCAATTGGTTCAAAAACTCAGACACCTGGTTTGCACTTGAAGTAGTCTGTGAGCCATAGTTGCAATTGTCTCTGCCATCGGATAAGAGGATGATGCTAGAAACCGGATTCCTTTCACGGCGTTCTTCAAGGACCTGAACTCCTTTCTTGAGTCCTCCCACAATGTCAGTTCCACCATTTGCTCTAAGAGACTCGACTGCTAAAATGGCGCTTTCACGCCCATCAACAGTCATTCTTCGCAGAGGAAAAACCCTTTTAGGAGTAGTTGAGAACGAAACTATGGAAAGTCGGTCATAAGGCCCCAAGTTTTGTATGACAAATTTGACAGCACTCTTGAGAAGGGCAAGCTTTGTGCCAAACATGCTGCCACTTACGTCCAGAACTGTCACAAGGTCAATGGGGGTACGGCCATGGCCATTAGCATCTTGAAGAGGTGGTGCTCGGATGCTGACAAGAACAGGAAATGTAGGGCGAGATTCTGCAACAGAGATAGCAGAGTACTCTGAATAACTCTTGATTGCTACAGTTTGGGGGCCAGAGAGTCGAGTAGGTGAGGTGGATGGGAGAGGTTCATCATCTGAGAAGCTAAGCGGCTCGGGATGGACCCGGGGCTGCAATGGGAGGTGAGACTGGTGACGATGGTAGACATTGGTATGCATCTGACCCAAGTTATTTTGTTGAAGATCTGCAGCATTGGTGGGAGCTTGGAAAGGTACAGCATTCCACTTGGATCGGCAGATTGGGCAGCAAAGGTTTCCATGTTTGACGTTGTTGGCAATACAAACGAAATGGAAAGAGTGGGAGCACTCAGCAGTGAAGATGGCTTGGCCTTGCCCTGCTCTCACATTACTCAGGCAAATGGCGCAATTTTTCTTTACACAAAACAATTTAAACAAAAGTCAGACATCATGAGATGGCCATACCAATGCAGTTATCTTTCAACAACTGTTCAAGATTAACACAAAATGAGAAGGCTTTGATCAACAAAATTGAATGAAAAGAACTTTGCCACATAAATAGACTTTTATACATCGGTATTTCAGCCTGGGGTAATGTTTACAATGTTAAGCAAACACAAGCTATCAAAAAAGCAAATTCGGTGCTAATAAGAATCCGTATCAGCATTATTCTATGGGAAAATAGAAGACTGTCAGTATGGCACAAGCTGAACAATGCAATCCAGCCAAAAGTCATAATAAATACAGCACCAGCATATATTTGCAACATGGAAAAGGGGTGAGGAAACTGTGACTTATTCGAACAGGGAAAACCAGAATTTCATAACCTAAAACTGTAGCAAATTATCTTTTTGTATTACAGATAATTACAGATCAAATGTGCAACATGTTGTCATCTTTTTGTATTAGCAAGACAAATTAAGACATACGTAAAACAATAGTCTTTTAAAATGCAAATAATTAAAAAAACAAAAAGGAAATTCCAAATGTCCAACAAAATTTTTCTAAATTTATAAAAGAGGATATGATATGACATAATTGTTTGGGCGTGCAATATAAGCATGTAGCTTTTGACTTATTCGATTTCTTAGCCTCTATGTCATTGACTTTTTCACTAAACGGAATCACTGAAGATCTGCCTAACATATCTACAAGATGCTTCAAATTATATTGGGAATAATTAGGGAAACTTGGACGACCTTTAAAATAATATTATTAATTAATTAATTAAAAACCCGCAGAATTGAGCCTTAATGGCCAGTGACTTGACAACACACCTAAATAGAAAGAAACGTGATCAAATGCCCAACTGCCACATTTCCAAACTGCCACCGAAGAAACAGCCAAACCAAGACACATTGGGACCGTAAATATAGGAAGCGAATAGGGGCAAATTGGTCATATTGGCGAACTAACTTGATTCTGTTTCAATTAGTCAGAAAACGACGGCCTGTTTCTTTGGGAAAGAACAACTGGCAGTCTCCACCGAGTTTTCGCGGCAAATTAACACTCACTCACACGCCGGAAAGTTCGCGGTTAAAATCTCGCCGGCAACAAAACGAGACGCGAAATTATGAAAAAACCGGGACTGAGATCCCGAGATTAAGGAACAGATTTTCCAGGGAACCAAACAGGCACACAATGGCAACGTACAGAAATTAAATTATTTTAATTAAAGACTAAGCGAATTAAATTGAAAAATATGATGGTGATTTACAATTACTGACCTTGGAGAGGCGAGAGCTGAAGCTGCGAGAGAGCTTGGAGATGGCGGAGGAGGAGGAGGAGGAGGAGCGAGAAGAGGGAGAGGGCCCGACGGTTGCCGAGATTTCGGGGGGAGGAGGACGAGGCGGCCGAGACGACGAGTTGGATGAATCGGACGAGTTTAATGAGAACTTGTGACTCAGAGACTTCTTCAGCTTCCGCCACGTAGCGGCCATTGTTGTAATTAATAAGAATTTTTAACAACAGAGAGAGAGAGAGAGACGAAGAGAGAAAAATAGAGAGAGTTATGTTCTGGTTAAGCAGTAGATGTTTATAGAGAAAGGTGTGTACTTTTTAGAGAGAGAGAGAGAGAGGAGTTAGTCAAAGGGAATCAGGAGACGCATTAGCAAAAATAGAAAGATTTGATTTTTGGTTTTCTTTGTCCTTTTCTTTTTCCAGAGTTTTTTATTGAGATATTTATTTATATACTCATTCTTAGCATTAAAATTATAAATAAACTCTATATAATTTAATTTTTATAAACAAACTTAAAAAATGACAGCTAAATCTATTATATTTAATTTTGATTATTAAATTACTTTGACACTTTATTGAGTGTTTTGAGTTTTTTTTTTAAGGTTTTAGAGTTTGGTTTGTTTTAAGAAATCAATGACAGTTTTATAATTTAAAAGAAGTTAAAAGTAAATCTCCCTTTGTTATTTTCTGATCAATTTTCAGTTGCTTCGCTTGTAAGAAATTATTTACCATAATGTGAGTCATTCAATAAAAAATGTGAAATATTATTATCCCTTTTCTTAAAAAGGGATTAAAGTCTGCTTTTTCTCACCAAAAAAATTGTTTCAATTAGAAGTTAAATAATGAAGCCAATGGGATAATACCATAATGGAAAAAATTATGTTTAGCCTAACCAACGGCCTTAAGTTCGAAATCCCTAAACATCAATGTGTGAATAAATCTCCATCTCCCTTCTTATCTTTGACAACGAAAATATTAAATAATAAAAAATGTTCGTGGCATGTTTACTTATCATGAATAGATATTGGAATTATTCAAATTCCTATTTTTTATGTATTTAGTAACATATGAGTATCGAAATGATTTCAATTCATGACTTCCCCTGCATTTACTAACTCATAATGATTTGTATAGAGCTTGGAGGGGCCATTTCATGAGCTAAACTCTACGCATACACACATGTCATCCCAAAACTACCGCCACGTGGTGACTTCATAGAGTAGACAGATGTGCAGCTTCCTCTTTTATTTACTCACATGAGGTTAGATGGCCTTCCTGCATCTCTTGGTTTGATTCAATAATACTGTAATTCACTCACACCGCACACAGTTCCTTTTAATATTTTTAATGTTTGTCATTTTAAATAATTTTACAAATGTAAACAATAAATTTCCATGACATTGCAGCATACATATACTTTGAAAATATACCTTTCACCTAACCATAGTTAATTTCTTGGTTAATTAAGCATATGCTCCAGTTGGTTTAATTTTAGTCAAAAAGAAATTATGTTCACATAATGTCCCAATCTTTTTCCTTTTTTGGTAAATATAAAAATATCAATATTCCATACTTGTCAATAGAAAGCAGCTCAGACTCAGAATTGCATTAACTTTTTTGGGAGAGAGAGAGAGAGAGAGAGAGAGAGAAAGAGATGGTTTTAACTTTTAAGTATAAAGCCAGATATTGACCAAAAAAAAAAGAAGTATAAAGCCAGCTTTTTAGTCCTGCATTTCTGCATCTACAACAATGAGCCGACGTCGTTTTGGGCGTAGAGGGCTACGATGCCCATGCCCATCGGTAATTTATTTCATTTCATTGTAAACACAAATTAAAGCAAATTTCTAAACTCAAATTGAATAAAATTAAAAAGAGCTGGTGAGCTGGCTTCATTTCATTGGCTACAATATGATACAATATTTGGAAAGGTCACCATGAATATTATTATATATTAACTATATTCAACAGTCCCCTTCTATTGAGGGATCCCTCAAATAATTTTATTTGAGGGACGCCCTTTAGGGTACCCTACAATTCTTTTCCCAATAATCGAAACCATCTATTTTTTAGGTATTCATTCATAGATCATCCTTACAAAAAATTAGACAAATCGGAAACCGTTTCGACATCCAATTGTGTCTTACAAAATCAATGAACACGGTGCTTTAAGAAAAGTACTAAAATTTCAATAACTCAATTGAGTGGTCACATGATATCGGATTCAAGTGATTTTTTGTAGAGATGATCTTTGAATGAGTATCTACAAAATAGACGGTTTGGATTAGTGAAATACAATCCGGAGTGGGGCCTACAAGGGGTGTCCCTCAAATAAGCTTATTTGAGGGATCCCTCAATGGAAGCTCTCTGCTATATTCAATATGGTTTTTGACCTATAAAATTACCAGGGGGGTCATAAACACAAGCCAAAATTGTATCTCCACACTCACATTTGACTTTGGAGCAACCAACCTTCAAGCTCTGCCTCCAAACCATCTGTGTATAATGCAAGCAATCTTTGTTATGAGCACAAGAATTAGTTTTGTAATTGTAGTAACTTCTCTCTTGCGCCCAAACTGCAACTGCATCACTTGCCTTCCAGTCTTGTCCACTGCCCCAGAAAAGGTTCTCACCAAATTTGCTGTTTGAGTGAATCAAAGAGCAATCTCCTTGCCTTTGGTGTGCCCACCAAGAGGCGTATTTCTCTAGCTTTTGACTCCATTTGAGAGGAGGGAGGCCAAGCTTTGATCTTTGAGTGTTGTGAGGGATCAGATATTGCTGGATGGTGTTGTTGGGAGTTGTTGGGGGTAGCCTGTGGGGCTTAGAAAGAGATGGCCAGAACAATGTGGAAAGGAGGAGGTAGGAAAATAGTTTCATTGTTTCCATTTGGGGAGGGAGAGAGAGAGAGAGAGAGAGAGAGAGAGAGAGAGAGAGAGAGAGAGAGAGAATGTGTGTTATGGGTGTTTGTGAAGATCAGAACATGATCTAATGGTGTATATATAGAGGATTTTGTATTATTGCTAATTACTTTTGATAATCATTGTCAAAACCTATAAACAAAAACAACCAATCCAAACAAGTGTGTTATCTTCTACATTGAAACTATAGTAAGGTGCATTGTTTGGGGAACAAAAATTTTATACAACTCAGTAACACATATGATATACAAAAGAAAAAATCAATATTCGAATCGATCTTATATCATATCAAGTCACTAATAAATGACCCAATTAACGACATATTAAGATAACTAACAAGGGAAAACCTGTTTTTACACATTAATTAAGAATAATATTATTATTACTATATTATACTTCTTTTTTTTTGGGTATATTGATTAAGAAGGAATCATTTCACATGTTGTTTTGGTTTTCCCCTCTTTCTTCACAGTACTGATGATGATGAGAGGAATCATTTCACATGTACTTACACTGAAAGGAATGTGAAGGATGAAAACCCTAATTTTTTATATATATAATTATCAATTTTAATTAGTATCGGATCTATTTTTGTACAGTTTTAATTACAATTTGCAACAGATTATATTTTAAAACTGATCTAACACTGAACATTATTAGCACAAATTTGTAAGCTCACATAATATTTGTTCTCTTAATTGTAGAAACACCTTTGACCAACGCGTGAGTCCATGTGAGGCAGAGAGGCACCAACTACTATATATCATTCATGACATGGCTTAGCTTCTGACCCCACAAAAAAAGAAAAAAAAAAGAAAAAGAAAAAAAAAAGGAAGACATGCTTAGCTTTGCATGCATGCAAGCAGGTGTTTATAGTTTCTTTATTTATATATTTTCAACACCAAATATTCACGCATGCAATGCAATTATGCTTATAGTAGCAAAGATAGGAGTTTCTCACCGGCTCTGTGCTTTCTCCGAGCTTTTGGGGTGAAGAACTACAGTTCTTTTTAGTTTGCAAACCCATATATATCTCTGTGAATAACAAAACAAGAAATCTAACAATTAATTTAAATTTTACAAAAAAAAAAAAAGGAAGAAAAAAAGAGAAAGATACTAAAATATTTGAAAAGAAGAAGAAAAAAAGAGAATGAGAGGAACCCTACGTGAAAGTTGTGTATGCTCTAGTTGGTTTATTAATTAGTCCCAAAAGAAATTATGTTCACCATTGTTTGTGCTCAAAACTAGATTATCAGTAGTGGGCTCAAACTCAAAGATGAAGTGTGCTTTAATCTGTCTTCAGTAAGCACTTCGTTTCGGCAAGTTGAGGGCTATCTACAGAGAGAGAGAGAGTAGTATGTAAGACCTAAGGCACTGGTGTGGTACCGGGTGAAGGCTCTCCAATGCTAAATTTAGGCGAAAAAAAGAGGAGTTAACTATTGACAAAGTAAGGGCATAAGTGTTGAATGTGTTGGCGAGTCCTTACTTAGTTAGGATTTTGGTTCCTTATTTTATTAGAATTTTGGTTACTTACCATTTTTTGTTTAGTCCTATTGTAATAGAGATTTACTTCTAACCTGTGATAACCTCTACCAAATTGAGAGTTGTTGGCACTCCTCATTCCTAACCCATCATGGGTCTTTATCTTGTATAGTCACCATCTTTTGTTCATCCTCTCATATGTGTTTTCACCGCACCTAGCCTTCACATGCTTCTTTTCTACTGTTCCAAAAATTTTATTTTTTCATCTTTGTATGCCAGATTGTCTTTCTTCATGTCTCAGCTTCTATATCTTTGAAACTTCATAACAAGTCTCTTTACTCCGTGAGCCTCGCCACCGCTCGTCGAGCCTTTCTTTTGACTGTTTTGCCGGTCTCTGTCTTCTTCGGCAACTCTCTTGAGTTGCCTTTCCGCTTCTCAGTTTGAGCATCTTATCTTTATCTTTGTCTTTGTTCATGATTTGCTGGGTTTCCTCCCTTACTATTCTCCTTTTCTGAAGTTTTTTCTTCATGGGACAACCGTATGCTACCACCTTTCCCTATTGCATTTGTTTCTGCCATGAGACTGGCATATTTAAATCTCTTTACTATTATTTCAATTTCTCTCCTTTCAAATCTCGACCCTTTACCAATGTCGGATTTGATAGGGAGATAGATGCAACTTTATTTGGGTGCTACAACTTTGTTTTTTGGGTGCTGCTTTCTCCAAATCTCGACTCTCATACATCGTCGGATTTGAGGAGGAGTGACACCGCTGCTCATCTATTCCGCTGCAATTCAGCTACCTATCTGCTATGGCTGATTCTTTTACATCTGAGCGTCAGTCAGCTTCTGTTTCTTAAGTGTCACTTCTCTTATGGTTCCGACGACCCATTCTCTTCAGGGAGAGAGCGGGAGTGAAGATAAGTTATATGTGCGATAATGGAAGTATTTGTCACTGTTATTGCTGCTAACTACTATGTCATTTGCTGTACCATTACTCATCCATGTTATGTCTCTTGCAGGGGACAATGTTATTGCTCTTGCGTATTATGACTCTTGCTGGGGACAGTGTTGATTACTGTTGATGATGCCTGTTATGTCCTTGCCTTGTTGCTCCTGCCTGTTATGGTGCCAGTATTGTTGCTCATGCCTTTGCTGGTGTGTTTCTGTTGTGGTTGATGTTGCCTTTGCTTGCTTCACTTTCCGTTGATGTGGTCATTGTCGTTGTTGTTGCTGTGGCCTTGCCCTATGCCTTTGTGTTCTGCCTTATCTACTGCCGTGCTCACAGGGTTTCGGTTTCTGTGTTCTGCCTAATCTACTGCCATACTCACAGAGTTTCTGTGTTCTGCCTTACCTATTGTCATGCTCACAGGATTTTTGTGTTCTGCCTTATCTACTGTCGTGCTCACAGGGTTTCTGTGTTCTACCTTACCTATTGCCGTGCTCACAAGGTTTCTGTGTTCTGCCTTATCTACTGTCGTGCTCACAGAGTTTCTGTGTTCTGCCTTATCTACTACTGTCTCACAAGGCTTTTGTGTTCTGCCTTACCTATTGTTGTGCTCACAGGGTTTCTGTGTTCTGCTATGTGCCATATTTTTTAGGGTTTGCTCTTGTGTTTCCGCTGTGAACTTTGCTTTAGTTTGTCACTTGTTTCACTCGTGGTTGACGAAAAGACTTTCTCTACAATTGGTGCTTATCAAGTATGGTGTTTTGTGACTCGCTTGTCAAGTTGGGCGTGTGAAATATCTTTGCCCAACTTGAGGGGGAGTGTTGACGAGTTCTTATTTAGTTAGGATTTTGGTTCCTTATTTTATTAGAATTTTGGGTACTTGCCATTTATTATTTAGTCCTATTGTAATAGAGATTTACTTTCTATTGTAATTTAGATATATTTCCTATTTTATTTAGGGTTGATACATCTTTGTACTTGTATAAATACCTCAATATCAGAGAAGAATAATAATATAAGTATAGGTGAGTATATCTGAATATTTACCCTACTTTGTTTGACAGAATGACTATTACCTTGTACCCTTGGGGGCAATGGGCTCTATTTATAGAGATTTTGGGGTGTCCCACAGGACACTACCTACAGAACCATTCGAAAACATATGAAGGTAAGGGTTGTTCTTGAGAGAGAGAGTGAGTGGGGTGAATCGGAGTTGGGGTGGTGGGTTGTTGTGTTTGTTTGAGGAGAAAGAGAGAAGAGAGAAAGGTGGTGAATGGTGTACTGAAGAGCCAGGGGTGACGTTGTTGGGTGGCTTCTCGGAGGCTATGCTCAAGTGCTTCTTGGAAAATGACGGCCAACTTGACCCCGACCAGGTCATGGAATTAGACATCTCCGGCCAAGGCTATCAAACTTTGGCTGTCTTCGACTGACTGTAAGGTGTCTGATTGAGTTTTCTTTATAAAAATGGAAGCAGGCATTTTGATGTCTTCTCTAGTTATATGTAAACTTGTTTTTGGTTATTTTGTTATCAACTACAATGCTGAATCACTTGTCAATATTGGGAAAAAAAATCCTCTTCTCTGTTTCCCCTCTCCCCTGTTTTTTGTTTATTGCATTAAGTCTGCCAATTTTCAATTTAGATAAGAAAATCAAGAGTTCAGAAAAACAATCTGAATAAATAAATAAAATTTGTATTTCATCAGTTATTGATTCAGGTTACAACAAATATACACCAACCCACATGCCCAATTGGGCTTTTCTCCCCAACACAGTTCAAAATTCACACAAAACACATAAAAAAAAAATTGGAAAAAAAAAAAACCACACACTCTTTTGCTCTCTGATCTGAACAAGAACAGAAAACATAAGAAGAAGCTAAGGAGGAAGAGGCTCAAACATTGGCAGAGTTGTCGTGCTTGAAAGGATTTGGTGGAGGAGATGAAGGCAGAGAATTATTAGCTCCTGGTGGTGGAGTAGGCACCCCATAAACCTGAGCTGAGGCAATTGCGTCTTTTCGCCCTCTGGCTCTTCCAAAGAAGTAGCACCCAAAACCAAGCAGTATGGTGAACAAAATAAAAGGCAGAGAGATCACCACAACCATACCCATCTTTAGTTTCTTTTCTTCTCTCTTCTTACTAGCTCTCTGTAACTACTTTCACTTCTCAAAGCTTTCTTCTTTCTTTGAGTTCGGATAAGACCGACTGGGTGAGTGTGTGTGTGTATATATATATATATATTATATGGTCTGGTGCCAATCTGGAGGTATCGGATTCTGTCCACAAGAGCAAAGCAAGTTCCAGCATTTAAAGTTCTGGAAAAGGGCAGGCTTAACGTTCAAATTTCTAACGGCTACTTTTAGTGGGGCCAATAGAAACGAAGAAAATGTGGGCCTGGACTGCCTCATGTGATCTGGCGGGTACACCTAGGAATATGCCTCCAAGGAAAAGAAAAGAAAGACTTCGTATGTTTTTTCTGGAACCCACCTACCATTCTATGTCACATGTTTAGTCCGCTAAAGCCTACATGGTGAATCATTGACGTTTCTTTCTTTAGAAAACCGTTTTTCCATATTTTTCTGTTGCTGAGATTTGCTTTGGTGCTGAGTTGCTTGTGGATCCATTTGAGTTCGTTGTGACATTTTATTAATCAAACATTTTCACAGTCGTTCACATATGCTGAAATTTACCATTTAGCTACTAACATCTCTAAATTTGCAAGACTTTTGCTTAAAAGCACTTATGTAAAGTTGTTTCTTTTTTTAAAATTTACTGTGCTATCAAAAAGAAAAAGGAACATCCATTTCTTTTTCTTAATTAAAAGAAAATCTATAGAACATGTATTATTATTCAATGAGGAGGATGAAGGCAACCAGATATCTATAGAATTGTATCTTATTTTATATATGCATCACCATTGCTAAAAACTAGAGGCAGAGAAAGACCAAATATTTGACCAAAAAAAGAAGAAGAGAAAGACCCAAAGACAAGTACAACATTTAGGAAAGTTTTAGCAGTAAAAGTCAGAGACTGACAGCAAGGGCGAGACAATGGCAACTTCTTCGTTCTCACCTGCCTTCTCCTATAATGCCAGTGAGCATTGGTTCAGTGACATTTACCGGAGACGGCAAAAGGTCAATCTCTGGGCTAGCACCAGTTGTGCTCCCTTCAGTCTGACGGTTGAGAAGAACATTGCTGTCAGTTGATGGGGTATCATTATCCATCAAAAAGCTACTTGTTACATCTCTGAAATCCCAATCTGTCAAATAACTTGGCTTTGAAATAACAGTGCTTGCTTCAATATCTCCAGAGAGCATTGCCACTACGCGTGACATCGATGGCCTCATCATTGGTGATGCCTGAGTGCAGACGAGAGCTGTTTTTATCAATCTAGTTGCTTCATTTTCATCAAACTCTGTCAATCTCGGATCCACCAGCCCCAAACTCTGGTCGTTTTCATGTAGAGTCCATGCCTGAATACAAACATCATGTGCATGGCAGTGTTAAAAAGGAAATAAGTAAATAAGTTTTCACAACAATGCTAAAATAAAAGTACTAGGCATATTGTTTTCCTACCCATTCAAGAAGATAAATCTTTTCACGATCCAAGTTGTTGTCTGAGTTTGGCCTCCCGCTGAGGATCTCCAAAGCAACAACCCCGAAACCAAATACATCAGCCTTTTCTGTCAGATGTCCGCGCATTGCATACTCCGGCGCCAAATAACCTCTACAAAATCATGAAATGGTTGCTTGGATTACACCCTAGTCACGATTAACAATGTATAACTTAAACGAGGGCTTACATTGTCCCTGCAACCCGGGTGCTAATGTGGGTTTTTTCGTCATCATAAAGCTTTGCCAATCCAAAATCTGATATTTTTGGGGAGAGTTCTGCATCGAGCAAAATATTACTGGCTTTGACATCTCGATGCACAATCCTGGGCCTTGACTCCTCATGAAGGTAAGCAAGTCCTCTTGCTGTTCCCAACAATATATTCAAGCGGGTAGGCCAGTCAAGGTGCAATTCAGTTCTTCCTGAAACATTGCATGGAGAAGAAACAATGCATGTTAACAACTAATAACAAGTAGAAGAGAAAAAGAAAAAAAAAAAATTGGATGTAACCTTAGAGTACTTTAAACTGCAGAGTATTCTGTTTTTTTGCAAAATAAAAGGCAAAGTAGCAAAAGAATGTGCAGGTTTTTAATTTCATATGATTCGAATATTACTCTTTTGGTTTCTTTAAACTTCACTCCTCAGCAGAGAAATATTATAACAAAGTGGTTGCGTAAAAAACTTGGATGAACTTTTAGAGTCCTTGAAACTGCAGAGTATTCTGTTTCTATAAAACCTACCAAAAAGTGCCTGATCAAGGCTCTTGTTTTCAAGATACTCATAAACCAAAATGCGCTGGGTTCCTTCGATGCAGCATCCATACAATTTCACTAGATTGCGATGTTGGACTGCAGATATTGTAGCAATCTCGGTTACAAATTGACTCTTCCCTTGGTGAGATGCTACTGAAAGTTGCTTCACAGCCACTACCCTCCCATCAGATAGTGTACCCTATAAACAGAAATACAATTCAGTAACATGAAAGTGAAGTAAAAAGAATCTATTTTGCTTCTCTCTCAATTTCTTTTTGTAAGAAATCAAAGTCATTACTTTAAAGTAGCAGATATTGATGTAAAATAGATTTCACCTTATAAACAGGTCCATATCCTCCCTCTCCTAGCTTATTTGAAGGATTAAAATCTTCTGTTGCAGCTCTCAACTCAGCATAACTGAAAGTATTTGGTCGGGGGCCTAATCCTAGAAGAACTGCATATTCAAAAGAAAGTATGACATATGTTTATATTTCGAAACAATACATGCTACTATAAAATTTGTGTTAATGTCACAACACATAAGAAGTAATTTCTTTCAAAGGCTTCATGCTTATCGACACTAGAAAGAACCTAAAACCTCATGCAGAATTAACCACTAATAATATGCTCTTTTACCTTCATCGTCATCTTTTTCTGATTTTTTTCTCCTCATATATAGAACTGCAAATAATAATAGCAAGCTCCCAACAGGGACTGCAATACCAACTATCAACCCATTCCTGCTCTTCTTTCCTGGAGTAGTTGGTGGAAGCCCAGAAACAGTTGGTGTAAAATCTGACCAATGAAATAGAATAATTGTTCAGTGTCAATAATTTAGCAGCAGAAAGATACATTTAAACCATTCATAGGAAATCTTCACAATTTAACATTATATTATATACCTGAAGCAGCATGGACAGTCGATATTAGCGGGCCGTAATCACCCTGTTGAGGTATGCAACATGTTCCCTTACCAGCCCAGAACAGATGAATATCTAGGTAATTCTCTGTCACATTAACCTTGAAGGGTCTCTTAACTGCTCTGTTAACCCCACCTGCCTCCTTCGATATGTCGAAGTCCTTCCTTATGAGGTTCCCCTAGGAAGCAAATGAAGAGATAGTTAAATAATTCTGTCTAACGAGGTTGCCTTTAGTTCAAATAGTTTATTAGCAGCCTTACTTGAATATAGATATCAAATACACGCCTTCCTAGACTTTCCCAAGTTTGTTTAGCGCGGCTGTCAAAAACCGTTTCTGCAAATTGCAATGTTACAGTATAAGGTCCATTCTCAAGACCCAGGCCATAGTATCGCAGTGAACCTGGGGACAACCTTGAATTCTGGAAAAGCTCTGGGGTCACATCTGTACCGGTGACTTGCGTAAGGGTGTTTTGCACAAATGATGGATTCTTTTTTTCAGCAAACAAACCCACATTGCTAACAGCCCATTTCTGTGTACTGGTTACATTAAATGTTGCTGGGCCAAGATCTGAGTCGTCAGCTTCATACAATATGCCATCACTTCCTCTCATTTGTGATCCTCCACAATTGATTGAGAAGTTTGCATCTATAAAATTGATTAGTGATAAAAACTTCAAACTCAAGAATCATACTAATGTTTCTGAATCGCATATTTATAACCAGATATGCTTACTAGAGAAGCAATGCCTATTCCTGTAACATGATAGTGCATTAATTAATGGCTAGTGAAATAAAAGAAGATTACATCGAGGAGTATTTCGATTGCATGGAAAATTCCTCTGGAGGCAATTCAATCCTGGAAGACTGAAAAAACAGAGAACAATTATTATTTATCCAGATGGAAAATTGTAGTGGAAGAATCCATTAAACTGAAGAAGTGTAATAGCAAGTAGTGATAGTATTGTCTGTCTAACTAAGGGTAAGAGAAACTTCAACTCACGTTATGTTTGAACTGCCAAATGTGAAGTTGTTGACCACTAAGTTCCTGCATAAAATCATTAATCAATCCACATATGAAGATGAAAATTTCGTGTTCAAGATCTCAACATATCAGTATTTAAAATCCATCCCTCCTAATTTATTGAATTTCATTCATGTGGTATTATATATGCACGATGAAGGTGATTTGGACCATAAAAATGAAGGTGAAATATAAAAAGGTGACATACAGTTGCGATATTGTGGTTACCCATGGGGGAAAGCTTCCTGAGAAATAGTTGTAAGACAAATCTCTGCACATAACAATACAGAATGAGAAGGCACAAAAATGCATGAAAGTTCAAAGGAATTTAAGTAAGAAAAAGGCTGCCAGAATGCGCGTACACACACACACACACACACACACACACACACACAAGAGTACTGGTTTCATTGCCAGTACATATAGCATACTTTTATGACATGAGGACTTACATAGTATGTAGTAGATTGCTCTTCTGGCTTGGAAGAGGTCCAGACAGACTATTGTTTCCAAGAAATCTGGCCATATCAATAATAGGAGGCACCGAGAAAAAAAAAAAAAAAAGAAACAAAGAAACAAGAAAAAGGTCAGATGAACGACTAGGTTTCTGAGCAGGAAATTCAATGGCATAAGTACAGAAAAAGGGAATAATGAAGGCAGGGCTTATTACAAATATGTAAGAGAACTCATGTTGAACAAAGAACTTGGGAGTTGGCCTGTTAAATTGTTGAAACCCAGATCCCTGCAACATGAATGATAAGGTTAGAGAGCAATTAGAATGAAAGAAAATTAATTGGTATTTTTGGGAATTAAGATTATATATCTGCTGGAACGTACAGTATCTGTAAACCTTGATATTCTCCAATATCAGTAGGGATGCTGCCATTGATTAATGCATTCCGTAGAGCTCTGTTACACCAGCAAAACATTTAGTGCACAAGTAAATGAGTAAGATTGCAAATTTTTAGAAGGAAAAAGAAGTTAGATCACGATATTTGAAGGGACGAGAATGTTAACTTACAAATCAGTCAAGTTCTTCAAAGTACTTATAAAATCAAGAGAGGAGCTCACATTATATATATCACTGATTCGCCTGCATAATCATACACAAACATAAGTGATGCTAGTATATTGGGGGGGGAGAGAGTAAAACGTATGAAGCATTTGCCCTTACAGAGAATTCAATGAGGTCAATTGAGAAAAACTGGTTGGTATTGGGCCTTCAAAAGAGTTCCCTTGAAATCTCCTACAAAAACATTAGAGATGCTTGTGAATAAAAGACCCATCTCAGCCATACGCTTTCATAAACTGCAGAAGGTTAAAAGTTTTCCATACTTACAAAGAAGTTAGTTTTGTCCAATTCCCAATGAAAGCAGGTATCTTTCCTGATAAAGGACTGTCTGATGCCCCACTAAAATTCAAAAGGTTGACTCATAGTTGGTAAGCTCATCCCAGAATAGCAATCTCAAAGTACCGAATGAACAAAAAACTTAAAACACCACTTAAGGACCATTCTTACAGGATTTGCATGTTGATGAGCTTAGCAAATGTTGAAGGAATTTCACCACTGAATCCACCACTGTTTATGTACCTGTGAAAATCATAAACTGATTAGTACCAATTTCATATGATAAATGCATTTCTTGCTCATCGATAATGAATTAACAAATAAACCACTCCTTAAAGAGAAAATAATTATACATTGCAACATGTGATTCAAATTCAATGAGTTAAATGATGCACTCACAATTCCTCGAGCTTGACTAAGTTACCAAGTTCTGGAGGGAGTGTTCCGGAGAAATTATTTGATCCAATGGACCTGCAACAAGTCATGTTGAAGAGGTATATAATTAAATGATAGGGGGTTCTATATTTAACACGTCCCAATTGAGCATTTCTCATATGTCTAAAACACAAAATTTAATTGTGTTTTCTTATGTTTCATTGCTTACAGCAATTTTAGCTCCTTAAGGTTTCCAAGCTCCTTGGGGATGGGGCCAGAGAATGAATTGTGGGCAATTGACCTGAATAGAAATATCAATTAAAGATATTAGCACCCATTTAGAATTCAGGATAAAAACAAAATAATTTTATGTATAGTAGTACTACGTGCTTCTTTTACCATATGGTATTACTCACTTGGGAGTCTATGTTTCATGTCCTCCAAGAATAAATAAACCAACTAAATTAATTGATTTGTAAGAAATGCAATTCCAACTTATATATATCACGACCAAAAACGAAAAACAAAGCCAATCACAAAGCAACTAGGCTTACCTCAAAGATTATAACTAGTAAGTAGTTCCTTAAAGCTTAAAAAATGGAGAAAAAGGAAAATAGAAACTAAGTCAATTGTAGAAATTGTACATGGAATGAGACTCATCGAAGTATTTGACAGAGGAAAAATTTGTACTAAAACAAATGTTCTTTCACTACTTACAATAATGTCAACGCAGACATATTGCCGATGAATGCTGGTAGGGGACCGGTGAAATAATTCTGATCAATTTTCCTACAAGAATTGAAACAAAATGCAATGACCAGTGATTAATCTCCGAGTATAAAAAATATTCGTGACAATTTTGAACGGTAAGAAACTTGTGTCTTTTATATGAAAATGTAAACTGTGATAAACCAAACAACAGAGAAGGGGTTGGAAAAACTTCATACAAATAGGTCAGATATCTTAAAGCCACAAATTCTTCTGGAAACACCCCTCGTTTGTTCAGAGCATAAACTCTCCTGGAAAGAAAAAAGATTGAGCAGTTAGGCACTTAATATTAGAATTGATATATCAGGCATGATCTGTAGGAAGTTGAGGTTCCACCCCAAAACCAATTGGCAATGGGGGGAGTAACCCAACTCCTTATAAGCCCTTGTTAGGGCTCTCAACTTTCCAATGTGGGACTCTTTACCTTCACATTCTCACACGCCCCCGCACGTGTGGCGAATTTTCAAGCCTAACACGTGGACAACACATTTTGGGTGACGTGGAGCACGTGTGGCCGTTGGGCTTTCACACGTGGGCAACCTGGCTCTGATACCATGTTGAATATTTGGATTGCAAAGGGAGCAAGAAATGTACTGAGAGAGAGAGAGAGAGAGAGAGAGCAGTGAGCCTTAGATTGTTCTAACAGAATTCTTACTCTGCATAAACATTACAGCAGAGCTTATATTCCCTCATGACTATTACATGTTCTCTCTTACATCAGTAGATTCAAATCTAACGGATTGCAATAGTAGGCCAATGTGAGTATGACACATGGCATTACACAGCTGTCCTAACAGCTGGGAATTCAAAACAGACTCAAGCAATGCACCTGGCATATAAGCACAAGGCACATAGCTAACACAGATTAAAAACAGATTGAATATAAACTGACATAAAACTTAGTAACTAATCTGAAATTAGCTAGACAGTTTACATTTTAACATGATCTGCTTAGTTTTCTAACACATAATTAATGGAGTTGCTACAGTCAACAACACAAGACTAAGGAGTATGGAGAGAGAGAGAGAGAGAGAGAGAGAGAGAGAGAGAGAGAGAGAGAGAGAGAGAGAGAGAGAGGAGGAGGGTAACATACAGTTGGGTGATGTGGCAGGTAGTACTTTTTTCATAAGTACAATCACAAATTATGGCTGGATTATTAGCTGGATCCTCAAACTCGGTTCCATTAATGGCAGATCCACTGCATGGCTCTCCACTAATATTCCACAGTCCCCCCGCTTGCGTGTTCCATTGCTCAAATATTGAGTTCAATGCCCTCACTGCATTCTCAATTCAATCGTTGTATACACACCACATAACGTACTTATGTTACTAGACTGTCCAGAAATCGCAAAAAGGAAGAAAAAAACAACATATATACACTCTGTATTTAAAAGATGCTTAGAAATATATACACTTTTGAAAGCATGGCTAGTGTACCTTCAGATGGATCGGTAGTAGCATTTTGCGCCATGGACACCTGAAACCAGAAGCATAGGCTGGAAAAGAAGGCAAAGGACACAGAAAGATGCCATGCCATGGTTGCTGGTTCCTCGACGGCACAAAATTTGAATTGCCAATGGTTCCTAAAGTACTTGTTCTAACACAAAGAGTAGAGAACAATCCATTTTCAACAATCAGAAGTATCTGCATCGATGAATTATTGACCACATGTTTAATACAAAGTTCTATCCATGCGTCTACTCTGATGAGAAATATATTTATCTGCCGACAAATGTTGTTGGGGTAGATTCCATAAATTAGCATGGATGTTAAGGATGTTGACAATCTCAGCATTAAGACTACGTTGACTGACTTCAGAGGTTTTGTATATATTATTATTACTTCTTTTTTCCTTTCCAAGTTGCATGATCAGATGGCTGCCACTTTTCTAATTTCCCACGTGCAGTGGGCTAAATGCTTTGACAAGTGACATCCACATTGAATATCGTTATTATTATATTGAGCTAGAGTTTGAAATATTTATCTACAATTCTAGATACTCATTTCATGGCTTTTCCAATTTAAGTACTTTTTCTTGTTCACAATATCAAAGGGATGGAGTGGACTAACAATAAAGCTATAGAAATTTAACTAAACTTATTACAATAATCTAAAAACTTTTTATTTTATTTTTATACAAGCGATGTTGGGATAGAGAAGAATCAAACCTAAGAACCTCCGGTGCAAGAGAAGATAACATAGTTGGAAATTTATTTCCTTACAATTTCTGTATGAGAGGAGGCCTACATCTCTTTGATTTTTTTCGTGGGGAGACAATAAATTAATGGCTGAGCATTTTGATGATGTGCAAACTGACCTCGTCATATTGGAATGTAAATAAATCATATCAAGATAATAACTTTGGTTTTAAGTTGGTTCCATTATGCCAAGTGGCATTTTGTATATAGGACACGTCACACGTGGATTGCACTTGAGGCTTATGGGTTGGTTCATAGGGTTTCCATAAAATTCAATCATTGAAGACAACTGTTCTCCCTATATATACACTCATAAAGAAATAAATAATTTTTAACCACAGTGTTTTTACTGTGCAAACAGGGAAACATTGCTTTTGACGCCTCCTTGAATCACAATAAAACAACCTTAATTTATTAACATTTTCAAAGAAGAAAACTAGCAGTTTATGATCATTCAAGCCAACTCAGAGAGAGAGAGAGAGAGAGAGAGAGAGAGAGAAGAGAGGTACCTTAGAAAGGGTTGGCAGTAGATTTCTGAGGTGATGAGATATTGAAGCAGAGAGCCAGCTGTTGAAGCAAGAAACAGCAAATTAGTATGAGGAGCCGGCGGCTAGATTACTCCATTGATTCTGTATCTCATGATCTATCTATATATCTCTCTCTCTCTCTCTCTCTCTCTCCTAACAATATGAGAGTGAAAGAGACGATTCTCCCACTCACTTAATGGTACGAGAGAGACAGAGAGGATAGAGTCCTTGTCTCTGTCAAACTCTTCAAACCATTAATATTTGTTTATTCAACAACTGGCCTCACAGCTTTTTCCTCTCTTTTTCTTAAACAAAAAATATATTATTATTATTATTATTATTATTATTATTAAAGGAATTGAACCTAACCACTAGACCACTAGACCACTAGACCACTGGTGGGCTAATTGAGCCACTCAAACGAGTTTAGAGAAATTAGAACCAAGCATTCCTCCTATAAAAGTGTTTACTAAATTTTCTTAACACTCTCCTCTGTTCAAGGAGTTTGGTGGTGGAATTGAAATCACCAAAACATTGTCAAGTAACCTCAAAGACTTGGAAATTCACCTTTTACTTGTGATGAGGGTTTTTTTTTCTTTATGATGTTGATTCAATAATTCCGTGTTGGTGTGCACCTAAGTTAGGTCTATAGAGTGTGCTTATCTCTTTAAACTCGATTATTGTACATTATAATAATTTAGAATATTATTTGTTTAAAAAAAAAAAATCATGGTTGGTTAGTTTGTATTATCCATCATGGTCCCTAATTTAATGATTGATTTTCAAGTTTATAAATAATAATTTTAAAAAAAAAAGTAAAAAAAAAAGAAAGAGATGGATTCAATTGCCATATAAACCATAGGAATAGATTGCTTTTGCTATATTTGAAACTACAAGGATTCAAACGAAATTGAGTCAAAATTATAAGTAACAAAAATATACTTTCGAAAGAAACCTTCTTTTTACCCAACAAAATTGAAAGAAACCTATCTCTTATCATCTTCTCGCATTTCTAAGGCAACACTGAGTCAGAGAAGGACATAGCTCACTGCCCTGAGGTTCTGATCTTTCTCTTAGCTATTTGTTAATCATTCAGAGCTCTTTCTCTCTATTTGTATGATTCAGCTCTCTCCCCCTGGTTTATGTTTCCGTTTCTGAAATTTAATGGAATTGATGATCTGGGTTTTGTTTTTAGAGAGGAATTTGAGATTAGATTTGGGGTTTTGTATAAACTCGCAATTTAGGTGTTTCTCAGAAAATATTTGGGAAATTTGTCATGTTTGTAACTAGATTTTGGATTCTGGGTTAGCTTGGCCGTTTTCCTGATCTTGAATGTGTTTTGCATCTGACTTGATCTGCTTGTGTGCAAACGAAGTTCTCTTTTTTCTCTATGGATGTAATGTTAGGGTTCTCAGTGCTCAGAGCTCAGAGCTCTGGTTGATTGTGGAGAAATTTAGGAGGAAAATGAAAATGATATGAAACCACCTTGCAAATATTGACTAAGAAGCTGGTTTGGTTTGACTGCTCTATCTAGATTAGAACCTTAGTGTGTGTATGTGTCTAAATGAAAACATAGGTTAAAGTTTTTAACTTGGCCCTTGTATGATTCTTTTTTTCTTCCCCTGAGTTGCATAATATTTTTTATTATCAAGAATTGTTATCTTATGTTGAGACTGAGACAGACAAAGTCCTTTTATAGATTAATATTCAATTGATTGCAATAATTGAAATGAAGAAAGAAGGAAATGAGGAAACAAGTATGGAGTCAGTGAAGAAGTTCTTGGAGAAAGAAGGTGAAATGGCAATCTCCATGGATGGGCTGCCAGATAAGTTCTTTGAGCCCTTTATCATGAAAGGCATTCAAGTTGATCTCCTTGAACCCGGTCGTATTGTTTGCTCCTTCAAAGTACCCCCTCGTTTGCTGAATGGAGGCAATTTTATGCATGGTGGAGCCACAGCAACCCTTGTGGATTTGATAGGGTCAGCTGCAATCCTCACCGTCGGAACTCCCAGCGTTGGAGTTTCAGTGGAGATCAATGTTTCATACTTGGATTCTGCTTACCCTGGTGAGGAAGTTGAGGTTGAGGCCAAGGCTTTACGAGTTGGGAAGGCTGTTGGTGTTGCCAGTGTTGAGTTAAGGAAGAAGAAGACAGGCAAAATTATAGCTCAGGGCCGTCATACCAAGTATCTTGCTCTCGCTAGCAAACTCTGAACAGCTTGGAAGCTGGAACCAAGACCCAAGACACAATTCGGTCTGTGTTCTATGTAAAGATTTTTCAACATTGAATAAAATTTCTTTTGACTGAATTATATAAATTCACAGTTTGAGATGCAAATCAATGATCAATTGAAATTTTCCTCAGACTTGTATAGAATTTTGAGAAGCCTATTGGTGTTGTCAGTGTTGAATTTAGGAAGAAGAAAACAGGGGAAATATTGTTGTCAAACTGGTGCTTCTCCCTACACTCAATAAACTATGAACAACTTTAAACCAACAATTCAGTGTTCCAATTTACAAATTTTGCTCATGGTTATAGTTCAAAGAGTTTCACATGCAAACAATGCTCAATAGTATCTCTCCTCAGACCGATTCCAATTTGAAAAAGTTGTTAAAAATCAGAAGATTCAATTGCTTAACCTTTAGATCGTAACATGATACAACTGGTTCATGAAAATATAATCTAAATCAAGAAAAAAAAGTTGATTATTTAAGTCAATTCTTCAAAATCGCATTCCTCATCATAATTGCATTCATCATTGTAATTGTATCCATTATATTTGTCATTTGCAACATATGAATCGTCACATGTTTAGTCCACTAAAGCCTACATGGTGAATCATTGACGTTTCTTTCTTTAGAAAACCGTTTTTCCATATTTTTCTGTTGCTGAGATTTGCTTTGGTGCTGAGTTGCTTGTGGATCAATTTGAGTTCGTTGTGACATTTTATTAATCAAACAATTTCACAGTCGTTCACATATGCTGAAATTTACTATTTAGCTACTAAAGTCTCTAAATTTGCGAGACTTTTGCTTATAAGCGCTTATGTAAAGTTTTTTCTTTATTTAAAATTTACTGTGCTATCAAAAAGAAAAAGGAACATCCATTTCTTTTTGAACATGTATTATTTTTCGATGAGGATGAAGGCAACCAGATATATATAAAATTGTATCTTATTTTATATATGCATCACCATTGCTAAAAACTAGACGCAGAGAAAGACCCAAAGAAAAGTACAACATGTAGGAAAGTTTTAGCAGTAAAAGTCACATATTGACAGCAAGGGCAAGACAATGGCAACTTCTTAGTTCTCACCTGCCTTCTCCTATAATGCCAGTGAGCATTGATTCAGTGACATTTACCGGAGACGGCGAAAGGTCAATCCCGGGGCTAACACTAGTTGTGGTCCCTTCAGGCTGATGGTTGGGATGAACATTGCTCTCAGTTGATGGGGTATCATTATCCAACAAAAAGCTACTCGTGGTTACATCTTTGAAATCCCAATCTGTCAAATAACTTGGCTTTGAAATAACAGTGCTTGCTTCAATATCTCCAGAGAGCATTGCCACTACGCGTGACATCGATGGCCTCATCATTGGTGATGCCTGAGTGCAGAGGAGAGCTGCTTTTATCAATCTAGTTGCTTCCTTTTCATCAAACTCTGTCAATCTCGGATCCACCAGCCCCAAACTCTGGTCGTTTTCATGTAGAGTCCATGCCTGAAAACAAACATCATGGGCATGGCATGGTTAGAAAGGAAAAAAGTAAAGAAGTTTTCACAACAATGCTAAAATAAAAGTAGCTAGGCATATTGTTTTCCTACCCATTCAAGAAGATAAATCTTTTCAGGATCCAAGTTGTTGTCTGAGTTTGGCCTCCCGCTGAGGATCTCCAAAGCAACAACCCCGAAACCAAAAACATCAGCCTTTTCTGTCAGATGTCCACGCATTGCATACTCCGGCGCCAAATAACCTCTACAAGATCATGAAATGGTTACTAAAAATGTTGCTTGGATTACACCCTTGTCACGATTAACAATGTATAACTTAAACGGAGGCTTACATTGTCCCTGCAACCCGGGTGCTAATGTGGGTTTTTTCGTCATCATAAAGCTTTGCCAATCCAAAATCTGATATTTTTGGGGAGAGTTCTCCATCGATCAAAATATTACTGGCTTTGACATCTCGATGTACAATCCTGGGCCTTGACTCCTCATGAAGGTAAGCAAGTCCTCTTGCTGTTCCCAACAATATATTGAAGCGGGTAGGCCAGTCAAGGTGCAAGTCATTTCTTCCTGAAACATTACATGGAGAAGAACCAATGCATGTTAACAACTAATAACAAGTAGAAGAGAAAAAGAAAAAGAAATTGGATGTAACCTTAGAGTACTTTAAACTGCAGAGTATTCTGTTTCTTTGCAAAATGGAAGGCAAAGTAGCAAAAGAATGTGCAGGTTTTTAATTTCATATGATTTGAATATTACTCTTTTGGTTTCTTTAAACTTCACTACTCAGCAGAGAAAAATTATAACAAAATGTTTGCGTAAAAAACTTGGATGAACTTTTAGAGTCCTTGAAACTGCAGAGTATTCTGTTTCTATAAAACCTACCAAAAAGTGCCTGATCAAGGCTCTTGTTTTCAAGATACTCATAAACCAAAATGCGCTGGGTTCCTTCGATGCAGCATCCATACAATTTCACTAGATTGCGATGTTGGACTGCAGATATCGTAGCAATCTCGGTTACAAATTGACTCTTCCCTTGGTGAGATGCTACTGAAAGTTGCTTCACAGCCACTACCCTCCCATCAGATAGTGTACCCTATAAACAGAAATACAATTCAGTGACATGAAAGGGAAGTAAAAAGAATCTATTTTGCTTCTCTCTCAATTTCTTTTTGTAAGAAGTCAAAGTCATTACTTTAAAGTAGCAGATATTGATGTAAAATAGATTTCACCTTATAAACAGGTCCATATCCTCCCTCTCCTAGCTTATTTGAAGGATTAAAATCTTCTGTTGCAGCTCTCAACTCAGCATAACTGAAAGTATTTGGTCGGGGGCCTAATCCTAGAAGATCTGCATATTCAAAAGAAAGTATGATATACGTTTAAATTTCGAAACAATACATGCTACTATAAAATTTGTGTTAATGTCACACAACACATAAGAAGTAATTTCTTTCAAAGGCTTCATGCTTATCAACACGAGAAAGAATCTAAAACCGCATGCAGAATTAACCACTAATAATATGCTCTTTTACCTTCATCGTCATCTTTTTCTGATTTTTTTCTCCTCATATATAGAACTCCAAATAATAATAGCAAGCTCACAGCCCCAACAGGGACTGCAATACCAACTATCAACCCAATCCTACTCTTCTTTCCTGGAGTAGTTGGTGGAAGCCCAGAAACAGTCGGTGTAAAATCTGAGCAATGAAATAGAATAATTGATAATTGTTCAGTGTCAATCGATTAGCAGCAGAAAGATACATTTAAACCATTCATAGGAAATCTTCATAATGTAACATTACATTATATACCTGAAGCAGCATGGACAGTCGATATTAGCGGGCCGTAATCACCTTGTTCAGGTATGCAACATGTTCCCTTACCAGCCCAGAACAGATGAATATCTAGGTAATTCTCTGACACATTAACCTTGAAGGGTTTCCCAACTGCTCTGTTAACCCCACCTGCCTCCTTCGATATGTCGAAGTCCTTCCATCTGAGGTTCCCCTAGGAAGCAAATGAAGACATAGTTAAATAATTTCGTCTAATGAGGTTGCCCTTACTTCAAATAGTTCATTAGCAGCCTTACTTGAATATAGATATCAAATACACGCCTTCCTAAACTTTGCCAAGTTTGTGTAGCACGGCTAGCATAAACCGTTTCTGCAAATTGCAACGTTACGGTATAAGGTCCATTCTGAAGTCCCAGGCCATAGTATCTAAGTGAACCTGGGGACAGTCTTGAAGTCTGGAAAAGCTCTGGGGTCACATCTGTACCGGTGACTTGCGTAAGGGTGGTTTCCACAAATGATGGATTCTTTCTGTCAGAAAACAAACCCACATTGCTAACAGCCCATTTCTGTGTACTGGTTACATTAAATGTTGCTGGGCCAAGAGCTGAGTCTTCAGCTTCATACAATATGCCATCACTTCCTCTCATTTGTGGTCCTCCGCACTTGATTGAGAAGTTTGCATCTGTAAAATTGAATATAGTAGCACAAGCTATGATTAGTGATAAAAACTTCAAACTCAAGACAAGACTCATACTGATGTTTCTGAATCACATATTTATAACCAGATATGCTTACTAGATATATCAAAACACTCTTGCAATATGTATACATAGTTAGAGAAGCAATGCCTATTCCTGTAACATGATAATGCATTAATAAATGGCTAGTGAAACAAAAGAAGATTACATCGAGGGGTATCTCGATTGCATGGAAAATTCCTCTGGAGGCAATTCAGTCCAGGAAGACTGCAAATAAAGAGAACAATTATTATTTATCCAGATGGAAAAATGTAGTGGAAGAATCCATTAAACTGAAGGAGTGTAATAGCTAGTAGTGATAGTATTGTCTGTCTAACTAAGGGTAAGAGAAACTTCAACTCACGTTATGTTTGAACTCCCAAATGTGAAGTTGTTGACCACTAAGTTCCTGCATAAAATCATTAATCAATCAACATATGAAGCTATACATGTTTATTAAATAAAGATTTCATGTTCAATATCTAAACATAGTAGTACTTCAAATCCATCACTTCAAACTGTCGCACACATTATTTGTAAGGACCACAAATGACACAAAAAAAACATTAAGGATGCAATCTGATAGTTTCTTAAACCTTAAGGACGTTTTGTGATATTAAGCTTTATTGAATTTCATTCATATGGGTATTATATATGCAGAATATTCGAGGAAAGAAGCACTGTAAGAACAAATCCTGGTGATATGTTTTGCCCAAACCAATTCTGGTAATTTAAATTGTAAACATGAAGGTGAAAGATAAAAAGGAGACATACAGTTGTGATATTGTGGTTACCCATTGGGGAAAGCTTCCTGATAAATAGTTGTAAGACAAATCACTGCACATAACAATACAGAATGAGAGGGCACAAAGTGTATGAAAGTTCAAAATAATTTGAACAAAAAAAATGATTAGAATGTTTTCATCAATGGATGAGGCCCTGATTGAGATTTTATCTCACGTACACAGATACACCCATATGCACACAGACACACACAGAGTATTTGTTTCATTGTTTCATTGCCAGTACATTCTATATAGCATACTTTTATGACATGAGGACTTACATAGTCTGAAGTTGATCGCTCTTTTGGCTTGGAAGAGGTCCAGACAGGCTATTGTTTCCAAGAAACCTGGCCATTTCAATTATAATATAAGGCACCCAGAAAAAGAAGGAAAAATGAAGAAAGAAACAAGAAAAAGGTCAGATGAATGACTAAGTTTCTGAGCACAGAAAAATGTAATAAAGAAGGCAGTGCTTATTACAAGTATGTAAGAGAACTCATGTTGAACAAAGAACTTGGGAGTTGGCCTGTTAAATTGTTGAAACCCAGATTCCTGCAACATGAATGATAAGGTTAGAAAGCAATTAGAATGAAAGAAAATTAATTGGGATTTTTGAGATTTGGACTTATATATCTGCTGGAACCTACAGTATCTGTAAACCTTCATATTCTCCAATATCAGAAGGAATGCTACCATTGATTAATGCATTCCGTAGAACTCTGTTCCACCACCAAAAAATTTAGTGCACAGGTAAATGAGTAAGATTGCAAATTTTAAAAGGAAAAAAGAAGTTATATCATGATATTTGAAGGGATGAGAATGTTAACTTACAAATCGGTCAAGTTCTTCAAATTTCTTATAAAATCAAGAGAGGAGCTCACATTAGATATATCACTGATTCGCCTGCATTATCATACACAAACATAAGTGATGCTAGTGTAGTGAGAGAGAGAGAGAGAGAGAGAGAGAGAGAGAGAGAGAGAGAGAGAGAGAGAGAGAAAGAGTAAAATGTATGAAGCATTTGCCCTTACAGAGTGTTCAATGAAGTCAGTTGAGAAAAACTGGTTGGTATTGGACCTTCAAAAGAGTTCCCTTGAAATCTCCTACAAAAACATTTGAGATGCTTGTGAATAAAAGACCCATCTCTCAGCCATGCAGGTCTGCTTTCATAAACTGCAGCAGGTTAAAAGTTTTCCATACTTACAAAACAGTCAGTTTTGTCCAATTCCCAATGAAAGCAGGTATCTTTCCTGAGAAAGCAATGTCTGATGCCCAGCTAAAATTCAAAAAGTTGACTCATAGTAAGCTCATCCCAGAATAGCAATCTCAAAGTGCTGAATAAACAAAAAAAACAAAAAAAACAAAAAAAAAAACTTAAAACACCACTTAAGGGCCATTTTTACAGGATTTGCATGTTGATGAGCTTAGCAAATGTTGAAGGAATTTCCCCACTAAGTCCACAGCTGTCCATGTACCTGTGAAAATCATAAACTGGTTAGTACCAATTTCATACGATAAACGCACTCCTTTCTCATCGATAATGAATTAACAAATAAACCGGTAAAAACACATTGCAACATGCTATTCAAATTCGATGAGTTAAATGAAGCACTCACCATTGCTCGAGCTTGACTAAGTTACCAAGTTCTGGAGGGAGTGTTCCGGAGAAATTATTTGATCCAAAGGACCTGCAACAAGTCATGTTGAAGAGGTATAGAATTAAATGATAGGGGGTTCTATATCGAACTTGTCTCAATAGAGCATTTCTCATTTGTCTAGAACACAAAATTTAATTGTGCTTTCTTATGTTTCATTGCTTACAGCGTAGTTAGCTCCGTAAGGTTTCCAAGCTCCTTGGGGATGGGCCCAGAGAATGAATTGATGGCAATTGACCTGAATGGAAATATCAATTAAAGAAATTAGGACGAGTTTATAATTTAGGATAAAACAAAAAAATTTATGTACTACGTGCTGCTTTTACCATATGGTATAACTCACTTGGGAGGTCTATATTTCATGTCCTTAAAGAAGAAACAAACCAACAAAATTGATTGATTTGTAAGAAATACAGTTCCAACTTATATATCAGGACCACAAACAAAAAGGAAAGCCAATCACCTCAAAGTGAAATCTAGTTTTCAAAATAACCCTTATTATTGAAAAGAACTTGAAAGTGATTTCAGTTTTCATTTTCATTTGTTTTGCGCTCCTATTTCATTCATTAATTTTACATCACGACACATGGAATGCACTCCAATTATCAAAATTTGGTATTTGGGACCTCCCGACTTGGACCCAGTTGCTTGATTCTTGCACTTGGCCACGGACCCAATCCAAGCCTTAGGAACTCCATCTCCAAAATTCATCATAATTCCAAAAAAATTCACCGAAAAATACAACGAACTTTTTGTAACATGCACTTTCATTCTATGATCATAAATTCACAATTGGACCCCAAAAACTTCCATTTCCAAGTTTCACATAAAACTGAAAACTGAAAATTTAATTCAGTTACCAAATATCTTGTGTTCAGTTTTCAGTTTTCACTTTTGTGAAAATTGAAATTAATTACCAAACAAGTTTTCAGTTTTCAGTTTTCAGTTTTTGAAAAATGAAAAATGAAAAATGGAAACTTAAAATTGAAAATTGAAAACTAAAAACCGAAAACCGAAATGGTTATCAAAGGGGTTCTAAGTCAATTATAGAGATTGTACAAGGGAATGAGTCTCATCAAAGTATTAGACAGATAAAAATTTGTATTGCAACTTAAACAAATGTTCTCTCACTACTTACAATGACGTCAACGCGGACATATTGCCGATGAACGCTGGTAGGGGACCGGTGAAATAATTCTGATCAATTTTCCTACAAGAATTAAAACAAAGTGCAATGAGCAACGATTAATCTCTGAGTATAAAAAATATTCATGCCAATTTTGAACAGTAAGACTAAGAAACATGTGTCTTTCTCTTTTATATGCAAATGTTAATTTTGGTAAACACAACAACAGAGAATGGGGTTGGAAAAACTTCATACAAAACGGTCAGATATCTTAAAGCCACAAATTCTTGTGGAAACACCCCTCGTTTGTTCAGAGCATAAACTCTCCTGGAAAGAAAAAAGATTGAGCAGTTAGGCACTTAATAATGCAATTGATATATCAGGCATGATCTGCTTAGTTTTCTAACACATAATTAATGGAGTTGCTACAGTCAACAACACAAGACTAAGGAGTATGGAGAGAGAGAGAGAGAGAGAGAGAGAGAGAGAGGAGGAGGGTAACATACAGTTGGGTGATGTGGCAGGTAGTACTTTTTTCATAAGTACAATCACAAATTATGGCTGGATTATTAGCTGGATCCTCAAAGTCGGTTCCATTAACGGCAGATCCACTGCATGGATCTCCACTGATATTCCACAGCCCCGGCACGGCTTGCGTGTCCCATTGCTCGAATATTGAGTTCAACGCCGTCACTGCACTCTCAATTCAATCGTTGTGTACACATCACATAACGTACTTATGTTAATAGACTGTCCAGAAATCATAACGTACTTATATATACTCTGTATTTAAAAGATGCTTAGAAATATGTACGACTTTGGAAAGCATGGCTAGTTTACCTTCAGATGGATCGGTAGTGGCATTTTGAGCCATGGACACCTGAAACCAGAAGCACAGGCTGGAAAAGAAGGCAACGGACACTGAAAGTTGCCATGGTTGCTTCAACATCCTCCTGGAATCGATCATGTTGTTGTACACAAGCGCTGGCTCCTCGACGGCACAAAATTTGAATTCCCAATTGTTCCTAAAGTACTTGTTCTAACACACAGAGTAGAGAACAATCCATTTTCAACAATCAGAAGCATGTGCGTCGATGAATTATTGACAACATATTTAATATAAAGTTCTATTCATGCGTCTAATCTGATGAGAAATATATTTATCTGCCGACAAATGTTTTTGGGGTTAGATTCCATTAATAACATTGATGTTAAGGATGTTGATGTATGCTCACTATGTGGAATATTTCCAGTTAGATTTTAGTCACACATTGACAATCTCAGCATTAAGACTACGTTGACTTCAGGGGTTTTGCATTTATTATTATTATTATTTTCCTTTCCAAGTCGCATGATCAAATGGCTGCCACTTTTCTAATTTCCCACCTGCAGTGGGCTAAATGCTTTGACAAGTGACCTCCACATTGAATATCGTTATTATTATATTGAGCTAGAGTTTGAAATATTTATCTACAATTCTAGATACTCATCTCATGGCTTTTCCAATTTAAATACTTTTTCTTGTTCACAATTTAAATACTTTTCCAATTTAGTTATAACTAAACTTCTTATAATATTCTTAAAATCTTTTATTTTTTATTTTTTATACCAGCGATGTTGGAGTCGAGGAAAATCAAACCTAAGAAGCTCGGGTTCAAGGAAAGATAACATAGTTGGAAATTTATTTCCTTGACATCTCTTCGATTTTTTTGTATGAGAATTCGACGACCGTACTATCTTTTTCGTGGAGAGACAATAAATTTCAGAAAAGTACACCTGGATTTTTCGAAAGAAGAAACAAAAAAAAAACTATGGTGGAATTTTCAAAAATTGTGGCTAACAACCACTCTGGATGATGAGGGCCTATCTGCAAGTTGAATCAGTCAAAGGTGATGAATGGCTGAGCATTTTGATGATGTGCAAACTGACCTGAGTTTTATTGACGTCATATTGGAATGGATATAAATCATATCAAGATAATAACTTTGGTTTTATTATATATAAGTTGGGTACATACTGCCAAGTGACAACTTGTATATAGGACACGTGGATTGCACATGCAATGTGATCAAGTGAGGCTTATGGGTTGGTTCATAGGGTTTCCATAAAATTCAATAATTTAAGACAACTGTTTTCCCTATACATACACTCATAAAGAAATATATAATTTTTAACCAGAGTGTTTTTACTATGCAAACAGGGAAACATTGCTTTTGAATGCATCTTTGAATTACAATAAAACAACCTTAGTTTATTAACATTTTCAAAGAAGAAGAAAACTAGCAGTTTATGATCATTCAAGCCAACTCAGAGAGAGAGAGACAGAGAGAGAGAGAGAGAGAGAGAGGTACCTTAGAAAGGGTTTGCAGTAGATTTCTGAGGTGATGAGATGTTGAAGCAGAGAGACAGCAGCTGAAGCAAGAAGCAGCAAATTGGTATGAGGAGATGGCGGCTAGCTTCTCCCACGGGTGCTCTGAAACTCATCATCTCTCTCTCCTAACAATATGAGAGTGAAAGAGATGTGAGATGATTCTCCCACTCACTTAATGGTACGAGAGAGAGAGAGACAGAGAGGATAGAGTCCATGTCAATCTGTCAAATTCTTCAAATCAATATTTGTTTATTCAACAACTAGCCTCACAGCTTTTTCCTTCTCTTTTTTCTTAAACAAAAAAATATATTATTATTTATTATTAAAGGAATTGAACCTAACCACTAGACCACTAGACCACTAGACCACTAGTGGGCTAATTGAGCCACTCAAGTGGGTCTTTACTTTTTTGAGATCAATTGTATATGGTTAATGAGCAATATGATTGGCATAGTTGTTTTATATGATTCTCCAATTTGTTACCATTTGCAATTTTGGGAAGAAATCGAATTGAGAATGAGTTGAAATGTGAAAGTATTGAGAGTTTAGAGAAATTAGAATTAAGTATTTCTCCAATAAAAAAGTTTATTAGATATTTTCTTTAACACGCTCCTTTGTTCAAGGAGTTTGGTGGTGGAATTGAAATCACCAAAACATTGTTAAGTAACTTCAAAGACTTGGAAATTCACATTTTTCTTGTGATGAGGTTTTTTTTTCTCTATGATGTTGATTCAATAATTCCATGTTGGTGTTCACCTGAGTTAGGCCTATAAACTAATGTAGTGTGCTTATCTCTTTAAACTTGATTCCTCTTATTGTAAATTAAAATAATTTAAAATATTATTTGTTTAAAAAAAAATTCATGGTTGGTTAGTTTGTAGTGTCCATCATAGTCCCTAATGTAATGATTGATTTTCAAGTTTATTTAAAAAAGAAAAAGAAAAAAAGAGATGGATTCAATTGCCATATAAACTAGAGGTGTCAAACGGGCTGTGCCGTGTTAGCCCGTCCAATTTAAACTCGTGCTTTTAACATTTTCGTGTCGTGCCGTGTCGCCGAATTTAATTTATTGTGCCGTGCCGTGCTAGCCCATTTAGTAAAATAATTGATCTTGACTCGGCCCAAAATCCATGTCCATATTGAAACGGGCCGGGGCGGACTTGTGCCGTGCCCATGCTCGTGCCATAATCGGACCCAAGAACTAACCCATTTAATTTGAATTTTTTTAACTTGATTTTTTTTTTTTTTTGCCCACTAACTATTTTTTTCTTCCTCTGAGTTGCATAATATTTTTTTATTATCAAGAATTGTTATATTATGTTGAGACTGAGACAGACAAAGTCCTTTTGTAGATTAATATTCAATCGATTGTAATGATTGAAATGAAGAAAGAAGGAAATGAGGAAACAAGGATGGGCTGCCGGAGAAGTTATTTGAGCCCCTTATCATGAAAGGAATTCAAGTCGATCTCCTTGAACCCGATCGTATTGTTTGCTCCTTCAAAGTAACACCACCCCTCCCTCCTCTGCTGAATGGAGGCAATTTTATGCATGGTGGAGCCACAGCAACCCTTGTGGATTTGATAGGGTCAGCTGCAATCCTCACCGTCGGAACTCCCAGCTTTGGAGTTTCAGTGGAGATCAACGTTTCATACTTGGATTCTGCTTACCCTGGTGAGGAAGTTGAGGTTGAGGCCAAGGCTTTACGAGTTGGGAAGGCTGTTGGTGTTGCCAGTGTTGAGTTAAGGAAGAAGAAGACAGGCAAAATTATAGCTCAGGGCCATCATACCAAGTATCTTGCTCTTGCTAGCAAACTCTGAACAGCTGACACAATTCGGTCTGTGTTCTATGTAAAGATTTTTCAACATTGAATAAAATTTCTTTTAACTGAATTATATAAATTCACAGTTTGAGATGCAAATCAATGATCAATTGAAATTTTCCTCAGACTTGTATAGAATATTGAGAAGCCTTTTGGTGTTGTCAGTGTTGAATTTAGGAAGAAGAAAACAGGGGAAACATTGTTGTCAAACTGGTGCTTCTCCCTACACTCAATAAACTGTGAACAACTTTAATTTAAACCAACAATTCAGGGGCTGATAATGAAGAGGCAAGGAGAATGAAGAGGCAAATAATGCAGGGGCTGATAATCATGATTAACTACATAACGTCAATGGCTATACTGATTTTGTTTTTATAAATAGTATAGCCGAGCGGCTGTACTATTTTGACAGGTGGGCCTAGAGGTAAGCGGGTCCTTTTTAGTATAGCCGTGCGGCTATACTTGGCTTTTAATTTTGTTTAAAAAATAGTACAGCCGACCGGCTATACTCGGGTTTATTAATATTTCTGAAAAAATTAGATTTTTTGGTATAAAAATAATATAACCACAACTTTACTGGGTTATACATACACACAGATATATATATATATATATATATATCTATCTTGCGGCTATACTCGTTAGATTTGAGGCAATTTCATCAAAATTGCCATAAACCAAGAACAAAACTTTTCACAATTAGCATCGAACTAATTTATATCGGCTGTACTATTTCTCTCCTAATCCCCATCTTGCTTTCCCTCTTAACCCATTTATTACAGTAAAGAAAGAAGAAGAAAATGCGAATCTGCAAGTGCCGAATTGAGGCTGAACCGCTCAAACTGTAAAACAGATGGAGGAAATTCAATCCATTTCCCAAATAAAAAGAAAATTCAAAACTTACATAGCTATTCTATCCAAAATAAAGTTAAGGATCTATTTGGCTGCTGAGAAAGTTGTAGTTCCGAACATTATTAGAATTTGGTATTACTGAGATGGATGTTTTACATTTTTCATAAAGCAAAAACAAACATAAATCAAAGGGCACAAAACAAAGTTTTGTTTAATTGGGGATAAGTTTTCTTCCGTTTTCACATCAACCAAGCATAACTGGTTTTGATATACAAAATAATCACAAATCACAAATAGGCGGAGTATTTTGGAACATATAGAGGTACCAAATGGGGAACTTGATTTCTCTGCATATTTTCTCGAGGTGGGCAGCAGACTTCATTTTCTTTTGATTAAAAGTCATTTTTGGTCACCGTAGTTCATGGGATAAAATGGGTGAAATTTGGAACAGTCAAACCCAAATACTATATATTCCTCTGTTCAATTCAAGTCAGTCTATATTTAGTTTTCATTTTAATAAAAAAAAATTTCAAAGATGTAAGTTTGATTTCGGTTTTTGTTCACTGAACGAAGCCCAACAACTAAAAGAATACACGAGGCCCAACAAACTTGGGTTGGCCCAGCAAATCAGAACATACAGCCTAATCTCATTATCCAAACCAACAAACAAACAAAAATCCATATAAGAAGAAATTATTCGATGTAACAGTAACACCTTGACATGCCACATGTTATGATTTTTGTGATTTTTGTAACACCATGTGGACATGTGCTAAGTCCTAAGTAGTAATAAAGTAAATGATGGAAATTAAAAATATAAAGGAATTCATACATCCCGACCGGCTGTGAATGCTTAATGTAGTAATTAAGACTAATTAACTTAACATGAAGATGACATGGTTGATAGGGTTGTGGCAGGTGATATTCGGCTTGGCGAAGTTGGACAAGTCTGCTTTAAAACCATTGTTGGCAAGAAGCAAGTTTTTCTCCTCTCTTTTTCCTCTCTTTTTCCTTAAGATCACATTCCTTCTCCTATAATGCCAGTGAGCAATGATCCAGTCACATTTACCGGAGACGGGGCAGGGTCAATTCTGGAGCTAGCACCAGTTGTGCTCCCTTCAGTCTGATGGTTGAGGAGAACGTTGCTCTCAGTTGATGAGGTATCATCATCCACCAAAAAGCTACTTGTGGTTACATCTTTGAAATCCCAATCTGCCAAATAACTTGGCTTTGACATAACAGTGCTTGCTTCAATATCTCCAGAAAGTATTGTCACCACACGTGACATCGATGGCCTCATCATTGGTGAAGCCTGAGTGCAGAGGAGAGCTGCTTTTATCAATCTAGTTGCGTCATTTTCATCAAACTCTATCAATCTTGGATCCACCAGCCCCAGACTCTGGTCGTTTTCATGTAGAGTCCATGCCTGAAAACAAACATCATGGCATGGTCAAAAAGGAAAAAAATAAAGAAGTTTTCACAGCAATGCTAAAGTAAAAGTAGCTAGGCAAAGTTTTCCTACCCATTCAAGAAGATAAATCTTCTCAGGATCCAAGTTGTCGTCAGAATTTGGTCTCCCGCTGAGGATCTCCAAAGCAACAACCCCGAAACCAAAAACATCAGCCTTCTCTGTCAGACGTCCGCGCATTGCATACTCCGGCGCCAAATAGCCTCTACAAGATTATCAAATGCTTACTAAAAACGTTGCTTGGATTACACCCTCCCTAGTCATAATTAACAATGTATAACATAAACGAGGGCTTACATTGTGCCTGCAACCCGGGTGCTCATGTGTGTTTTCTTGTCATCATAAAGCTTTGCCCATCCAAAATCTGATATTTTTGGGGAGAGTTCTGCATCTAGCAAAATATTACTGGCTTTGACGTCTCGATGTACAATCCTGGGCTTTGACTCCTCATGAAGGTAAGCAAGTCCTCTTGCTGTTCCTAATAATATATTAAAGCGGGTAGGCCAGTCAAGGTGCAAGTCATTTCTTCCTGAAACATTACATGGAAAAACAACCAATGCACATATAAGAGAAAAAGGAAAAATAAAATTAATGAAAATATGTTTTGATATGAGAATTGGGCTGGTTTAACATATTTTAATTGTTCAGGATACTTAATTGAATAATCCCTTGTACAGAGCAAAAACTAATAAAATATAACTAGCAGTAGTTTTCTTCTTTCTTTATTTTCCAGCAGAAAACCAAGGCAGTGAAAGAAGATTTATTCTCAAGGAAAAAACTTGGATGTAACTTCAGAGTACTTCAAACTGCAGAATATTCTGATTCAGATAATTACTCTTCTGGTTTCTTTAAACTTCACTCCTCAGTAGAGAAAAATTATAACAAATGGTTGCATAAAAAACTTGGATGAACGTTTAGAGTACTTGAAACTGCAGAGTACTCTGTTTCTATAAAACCTACCAAAAAGTGCCTGATCAAGGCTCTTGTTTTCAAGATACTCATAAACCAAAATACGGTGGCTTCCTTCAATGCAGCATCCGTACAATTTCACTAGATTGCGATGTTGGACTGTAGATATCGTAGCAATCTCGGTTACAAATTGACTCTTCCCTTGGTGAGATGCTACTGAAAGTTGCTTCACAGCCACTACCCTCCCATCAGAAAGTGTACCCTATAAACAGAAATACCTTTCAGTGACATGAAAGGGAAGTAGAAAGAATCTATTTTGCTTCTCTCTCAATTTCTTTTTGTAAGAAGTCAAAGTCGTTACTTTAAAGTAGCAGATATTGATGCAAAATAGATTTCACCTTATAAACAGGTCCATATCCTCCCTCTCCTAGCTTATTTGAAGGATTAAAATCTTCTGTTGCAGCTCTCAACTCAGCATAACTGAAAGTATTTGGTCGGGGACCTAATCCTAGAAGATCTGCATATTCGAAAGAGAGCATGACATAGGTTTTAATTTCGAAACAACACATCAGAAGTATTTTCTCTCAAATATGCTTATCAACACTAGAAAGAACCTATAACCGCATGCAGAATTAACCCTTAATAATATGCTCATTGCTCTTTTACCTTCATCGTCATCTTTTTCTGATGTTTTTCTCCGCATATATAAAACTACAAATAATAATAGCAAGATCACTACCCCGACAGGGACTGCAATACCAACTATCAACCCAGTCCTGCTCTTCTTTCCTGGAGTAGTTGGTGCAAGATCTGAGCAATGAAACATAATAATTGTTCAGTGTGTCAATCAATTGACAGCACATAAATACATTTAAACCATTCATAGGAAATCTTCATAACTCGACATTATATTATATACCTGAAGCAGCATGGACAGCTGATATTAGCGGGCCATAATTACCTTGTTCAGGTATGCAGCATGTTCCCTTACCAGCCCAGAACAGATGAATATCTAGGTAATTCTCTGTCACAGTAACGTTGAAGGGTCTCGCAACTGCTCTGTTAACCCCACCTGCCTCATTCGATATGTCGAAGTCCTTCCTTATGAGGTTCCCCTAGGAAGCAAATGAAGAGATAGTTAAATAATTCTGTCTGATGAGGTTGCCTTTACTTTAATTAGCTTAAGTTTTTTTTTTCTTTATTAGCAGCCTTACTTGAATATAGATATCAAATACACGCCTTCCTAGACTTTGCGAAGTTTGTGTATCACGGCTATCAAAAACCGTTTCTGCAAATTGCAATGTTACAGTATAAGGTCCATTATGAAGACCCAGGCCATAGTATCTAAGTGAACCTAGGGACACTCTTGAAGTCTCGAAAAGCTCTGGTGTCAAATCTGCACCGGAGACTTGCTTAAGGGTGGTTTCCACAAATGATTGAGTCAAATTATCAGAAAAACCCGCATTGCTAACAGCCCAGTTCTGTGCACTGTTTACATTAAATGTTGCTGGGCCAAGAGCTGAGTCTTCAGCCTCATACAATATGCCGTCATTTCCTCTCATTTGTGGTCCTCCACACTTGATTGAGAAGTTTGTATCTGTACAATTCAATTTAATAGCACAAGCTTTGATTAGTGAAAAAACTTCAAACTGATGTAATAGCACAAGATATGCTTACTAGATTTATCAAGACATTCCTACAACATGTATACATAATGAGATAAGCAATGCCTATTGCTGTAACATTATCTTGCATTAAAGAAATAAATGCTAGTGAAATATAGAAGAAGATTACATCGTGGGGTATTTCGATTGCATGGAAAATTCCTCTGGAGGCAATTCAATCCAGGAAGACTGTAAACACAGAGAACAATTATTATTTATAATAATTAAACTGTAGTGGAAGAATCCAATAAACTGCGAAAGTGTAATAGCAATCACTTTATGTTTGAACGATCCGTCTTAAAAAAAGGGTATTTCGATTCAACTCACGTTATGTTTGAACTGTCAAATGTGAAGTTGTTGACCACTAAATTCCTGCATAAAATCATTAATCAATCCACATATGAAGATGAAAATTTCGTGTTCACAATCTCAACACATATCAGTACTTCAAATCCATCCCTTCTAATTTATTGAATTTCATTCATGTGGTATTATATATGCACAATGAAGGTGATTTGGACCCTCAAAATGAAGGTGAAAGATAAAAAGGAGACGTACAGTTGCGATATTGTGGTTACCCATGGGGGAAAGCTTCCTGAGAAATAGTTGTAAGACAAATCTCTGCACATAACAATACAGAATGAGAAGGCACAAAAATGCATGAAAATTCAAAGGAATTTAAGTAAGAAAAAGGCTGCCAGAATGCGCGCAGACAGACACACAGAGTAATGGTTTCATTGCCAGTACATATAGAATACTTTTATGACATTAGGACTTACATAGTCTGAAGTTGATTGCTCTTTTGGCTTGGAAGAGGTCCAGACAGACTATTGTTTCCAAGAAATCTGGCCATATCAATTATAGGAGGCACCCAAGGAAAAAAAAGAAAAAAAAGAAACAAAGAAACAAAGAACAAGAAAAAGGTCATATGAACGACTAAGTTTCTGAGCAGGAAATTCAATGGCATAAGTACAGAAAAGGGGAATAATGAAGGCAGGCCTTATTACAAATATGTAAGAGAACTCATGTTGAACAAAGAACTTGGGAGTTGGCCTGTTAAATTGTTGAAACCCAGATCCCTGCAACATGAGTGATAGGTTAGAGGAACAATTAGAATGATAAGAAAATTAATTGGTATCTTTGGGATTCAAGCTTATATATCTGCTGGAACGTACAGTATCTTTAAACGTTGATATTCTCCAAAATCAGTAGGGATGCTACCATTGATTAATGTATTCCGTAGAACTCTGTTACACCACCAAAAAAAATTAGTGGACAAGTAAATGGAGTAAGATTTTCAATTTGAAAAGGAAAACGAAGTTTGATCACAGTGCGTGAATGAAAGAGGTGTTAACTTACAAATCAGTTAAGTTCTTCAAATTTCTTATGAAATCAAGAGACGAGCTCACATAATATATATCACTGATTCGCCTTCATTATCATACACAAACATAAATGATGCCCAGTAAAAGGAGGAGAGGGAGAGAGAGAGAGAGAGAGAGAGAGAGAGTTTAAAATGTATTAAGCATTTGCCCTTACATGGATTCCAATGAAGTCAGTTGAGAAAAACTGGTTGGTATTGGACCTTCAAAAGAGTTCCCTTGAAATCTCCTACAAAAACATTTAAGATGCTTGTGAATAAAAGACCCATCTCAGCCATGCAGATGTGCTTTCATAAACTGCAGAAGGTTAAAAGTTTGCCATACTTACAAAGAAGTTAGATTTCTCCAATTCCCAATGAAAGAAGGTATCTTTCCTGAGACAGGATTGTCTGATGCATAGCTAAAATTCAAAAAGTTGACTCATAGTAAGCTCATCCCAGAATAGAAATCTCAAAGTACTGAATAAACAAAAAACTTACAGTTCTTTCATGTTGATGAGCTTAGCAAATGTTGAAGGAATTTCTCCACCGAGTCCACAGCTGTCCATGTAACTGTGAAAATAATACACTTGTTTGCTACCAATTTCATACGATAAATGCATTCCTTGCTCATCGATAATGAATTAACAAATAAACCGCTCCTTTAAAAGAAAATAATTACACATTGCAACATGTGATTCAAATTCGATGAGTTAAATGAAGCACTCACAATAGCCTGAGATTGACTAAGTTACCAAGTTCTGGAGGGAGTGTTCCGGAGAAATTATTTGATCCAAAGGACCTACAACAAGTCATGTTGAAGAGGTATAGATTTAAATGATAGGGGGTTCTATATTTAACATGTCTAAAACACAAAATTTAATTGTGTTTTCTTATGTTTCATTGCTTACAGCATAAATAGCTCCTTAAGGTTTCCAAGCTCCTTGGGGATGGGCCCAGAGAACGAATTGTGGGAAACTGACCTGAATGGAAATATCAATTAAAGATATTAGCACCCGTTTATAATTCAAGATAAAAACAGAATAATTTTATGTATAAACTAATTCAAGATATTAGCACTATAACTAGTAAGTCAATCATTGAAATTGTACATGGGAAATGAGACTCATCAAAGTATTTGACAGATGAAAAATTTATACTAAAACAAATGGCGTTTCACTACTTACAATACCGTCAACGCAGACATATTGCCGATGAATGCTGGTAGGGGACCGGTGAAATAGTTATGATCAAGTTTCCTACAAGAATTGAAACAAAATGCAATGACCAGCGATTAATCTCTGAGTATAAAAAATATTCGTGACAATTTTGAAAGGTAAGAAACCTGTGTCTTTTATATGAAAATGTTAACTGCGATAAACCAAACAACAGAGAAGGGGGTTGGAAAAACTTCATACAAAACGGCCAGATATCTTAAAGCTTCAAATTCTTTTGGAAACATCCCTCGTTTGTTCAGAGCATGAACTCGACTGGAAAGAAAAAAGATTGAGGAGTTAGGCACTTAATATTACAATTGATATATCAGGCATGTTCTGCTTAGTTTTCTAAACTAGATAATTAATTGATTTGCTACAGTCCACAACACAAGACTAAAGAATATGGAGAGAGAGAGAGAGAGAGAGAGAGGGAGGAGGAGGGTAACATACAGTTTGGTAATGTGGCAGGTAGTATTTTTGTCATAAGTACAGTCACAACTGACGGCTGGATTATTCTCTGGCTTTTCAAACTCGCTTCCATTGATGGCAAATCCAATGCATGGCTCTCCTCCACGGATAGGCAGGGCTTGCATTTCCCAATGCCGGAATATTGAGAGCAGCGCCGTCACTGCACTCTCAATTCAATCGTTGTGTACACATCACATAACGTACTTAAGTTGCAAAAGGAAACAAAAAAACAAAAACAAAATAAAAAACAAAAAATATATATTCTGTACCTTCAGATGGATCGGTAGTAGCATTTTGAGCCATGGATACTTGAAACCAGAAGCAGCTGAGAAAGCATAGACTGCAAAAGGACGCTGAAAGAGGCCATGGTTGCTTCAACATCCTCCTCAAATTGATCATGTTATTGTCAACGGTTCCCAAACTACTTATTCTAACGCAAAGAGTAGAGAAAAACGATTTTCAAACATGAACTATTGACCACTTTCTATTCATACATATATCTGTTGAAAATTATTTTTGGGTCACTGAGAAAGACAACGTTAACAACTCCATCAAGACTACGTTGACCCCAAAAGTCTTGCATAGATTTTTTTTTTCTTTCTTTCCAAGTGGCATATGATCAGATGGTTGCCACGTTTCCAAGTTCCCACTTGCAGTGGACTAATTCTTTGACAAGTGACATCCACATTGAATATTATTATTATTATCGTTGAGCCATTTAATTAATTTTTAGAGCTTGAAATATTCGATACTCATCTCATGACTTTTCCAATTTAATACTTTTTCTTGTTCACGAATTTATTAAAGTGAAGGACGGATGCGCTCTTCATTGAATTAGAAAATTAATTTTTCTGAGAGAGATAATAATGTGAGATCCGAATAACACAAGACCATTCATTTCTTCGACCACTTTTCTACGAGACGAAGTCTACACGTCCTTGATTTTGTGTATTTTAATCCGACTGTCATTGAATTGGCAATAAAGAAACAAGGCCTTATTAAATACTTTGGACGACAAAATGTCAAATTGTCAAAGGTGATGAATTGCCGACAGTTTGATGATGTGGAAACTGAGCCCTACAATTACAACAATTCCAGAGGATCCCCCAGCCCAGGCAAGGTGGGGCCTAGCCCAAGAAGTAGTTTCCAGCGGGCAAATGCAGCTCGAGCAGCTGGTGGACTTCACAACCCGGGGCAAGCTCAAAGGCAAAAATAGCTTGGGCTGTTGTCTAGGTTTGCTGACGTCAGTGATAACGTTAGCAACGAATTTTTTTAAAAAAATATAAAAAATACTAAGAATTTCAGAATTTTTTAAAAATAAATACTTAGTCATATTATTCACTTCCCACACCAAAACTCTATAAAAATTCATCTCCTCATATCTCATGTGAATAGTGGTTGCCTTTAGGTTGCCATGGCAATGGGTGGAAATACCACAAGCCTTTTGCAAGGGCTGCCACTATTCACATGAATAGAAACAACCCTTACCTTGCCCTTGCCATTTGCCATGGCAAATAGGAGGAAGTGCTCTTACTAACGTCATCATAGAATCGATTTTTTCAACAAAATTATTCTTTTACCAGATAATTATCCTTCTTCCAGATAATTATCCTTCTTTTAAGTTTTCAACCATTAGATTAGAGTAGAATGAATGGCTAAGATTAAACAAACTAATTTTTTTATTATATATTTTTATATAATAATATATTGTGATTAATTTTTTATTGACTTCCCCATTCCATTTTCTCTCTCTGTATTAATATTTAGCTTATTTTTTTACACAACCCCTGAAAATGTATTTGAGTCTCACTCTGCCCCTTGAACAAGGACGAATCCATGTACAGACTTAGTGCATAGCATGACTCAAATACACTTTCAGGGGGCATATCATAAAATAAGCCTTAATATTTTTGGAGCTTTAAGCTCTGTTTTGTATCCTACTTAAAAAAGTAAATTCAAAAACTATGATTCTTGTTAAAAACACGAGTTTTCAAAGAGTGATCTTAAAACTATGATTCTTGTTAAAAACATGAGTTTTTAAAGAGAGATTTTAAGATCATAAACTTGTTTGGTATTGAACTCTATACTATTTTCAAGATCTAAAAAAATTAGAATTAAATGAGCCCAAGAGAACATGTGTTGTATGACAACATAAGTTAAATGAGCTTAAGAAACACTATGGCTAAAATACAAGGACGGGGTTTTGCTTCATCTTTTGTATTGGCTTATATAAGCCATAGACCGTTTTCTTTCTAGGGTTTGAAGAATCCAACTTTGGAGTGGGTTTGAGAGGAGAGAAATCTCCACTCTACCATGCTAGGACCAGTCACCAAGAGGAGAGGGCTAGCACCTTACCTCCTCTTGGTCATCTTCTTCATCTCTTACACTACGTTTATGTGTATGAACTACAGGGTATCTACTTTGGTACCTTGTGAAGACTCTATAAAGCAAGCAACAAGGAAGAAGGTCTTTCCAAAGGTGAAAACTCGGAGACCATCCAAGAGAGCTTCTAGGATAAGAAAGTCTCATCCTCCCTTTTCTTTTGTGCATAAGTGAGATTAGACCTAGAAAGATACTTGGAATTTGGTAGCATTAGGCTTAATAAGATCTAAAATTCGCTTCCGCCTCTTTGAATGTTTGATTCATGTATATTGTAGCTTAAAATCCATGAGTTTAAATTTAAATGCCTGTTTCCTTCAGAGGCTGAGTTATGGAGTCGCCTTAGAGGTTTCCAAATGGCTTGGGCCAAGGGTATTAGGACCCTTGATGTTGAATGTGACTCTTTTATCTGTTGTTTCTCTGATGGCTAAGGCTTCTAGAGAAATGAGGAAACAAGTATGGAGTCGGTAAAGAAGTTCTTGGAGAAAGAAGATGAAATGGCAATGACAATGGATGGGCCGCCTTCTTGCTGTTTAGGTACCCAACAACCTACAAACCACAAGCATCATGCCTTCCATGTCAAAATTCCAAAAATAAAAAATTGAAGCAACAAACCATATACAAATCCAAATAAAAAAACAGCAGTTTACAGATAAGTCTAGACCAAGCACTATACACCAAGTGGCTATATTGGAAGTGATCTTGAAGAAAGCTGATGGATCATGGGCAGGGGGTAGCTTTCAGTTTCAGGATCACTGCTATTGTCTTTCATTAATTTTTACCTTTTATTTTCAAACATAGAAAATGTGGTTGATTGTCATGAACCAAGAACAAAATTTTCACAATAACCATGGAAGGATATTCCAAGAGCATTGATATGTAGATTAAATTCAAATCATCATTGAGGAATATGAGCATCTACCTTATATTCATCAACTTGAGAAAAATGGGCAACCACGATTCAAACTCAAGAAAAGCAAGTATATATATTATTATCTGCCTACCTCTGCATCGTCAATATCTGCAACCACGATTCAAACTCCAGAAGCAGCTGAGAAAGCATAGACTACAAAAGAAGCCAAAGGACGCTGAAAGAGGCCTTTGTTGTTTCAGACTTTCAGTCAATCGCAGTGTTCAAAAAATCGGCCTATGCGTGTGGCTAGGTGGCTAGGCAGTTGCTAGGCGGGCTCGAGGAGGCTAGGCTGTCGCTAGGAAGGAGCGATGCTGCTAGGCGGGCGTGAGGCGGCTAGGTGGTCACTAGGCGGGCGGGAGGATGCTAGGCGGTCGCTAGGCAGGTTGGGTCTTTTTTGGTTGCCAAACCCGGAGCACAAGGCAGGCGAAACCGAAGAAAACAAATCGAAGCTTGAGTTGATAGAGAAGCGAAATGGCTTGACTGCGAGTGCAAGCTTCTTGTTTGTCTGGAATATATCTAAAGCGTATAACCAATCGGCTATACTTTTAAAATATTCAAATATCTTTCATGCTCAAAATCATCACCATGGCTGCCTTCAAAACTGTTCTTCTCATTTGACAGTTGCATATCACCATGACTGCCACAATTAGACCTTGTGCCTTCTTCGAATGCAGGTGCTTAACCCTGATTTTACACATGGGGAAAAAAAAAATTAGAAAAGGTTCTAGCAATTACTCGCAGAAAGACACCATTCTCTAAAACATTACCAGGATTTCTAACTAGGAACTGCATTGCATGGCAAAAAAAAACTATTAACCATGTAAAAAGATGAAAGATTTTCCTTTTTTTTAAGTCTCCAATTAATTGCCCAATAAGTAAACAACCTGCACAATTGATCATTCTTTTACGTATTAAGTTCTATCTGGCCATGGTTTGTGACACCTGTATATATACCTTTATTCCATTAAACTGGAATTTGGTGTCTGCCCACTAACCAGCCATTAAGAACAAAAAATATATTGAACAATCGAAATTAAACGTCCCATTAGATTTTATTGGCTTTTAGTCGCTTGTAGTCTGTGCATCAGTTAACGAGACCTTGGGCGTTGACAGAACATAATATGGAATTTACAAAGCATGAATAAAGAAAAATTGATACTAAAATAAGACAGAAGATGCTTACAAGCTCTTCATTTAATTTATCCAAAGCTTCATAGTTGATTTTTGAACTCAGCCTCTGCAAAAACAAAATGTCACATTAGTATCTGTTAAATAAATTATAAGTAAGACAATCAACATTGCAGGAAAATTTAAGCACCAAAATCCCATAAACCAGTTTAATATTAACTTACATTCTTAGTATCCATCACAGTAGAAACTTTGACAGCCTTTTCTGGCTTTTTAGCAGGAGCAGCTTTCTTGGCCATTCTGGCTCGTTTTCTACTCTTTCCCTGCCAATTTTATAGTTGCATATAGAGATCAATACATAAGACTCAATGCTGGCAGTAAAACATATACAAATAGTCGAAAGATCAAAAAAATAAGTCAAATGCAAATAAGATTGAAGTGAAAACTTTCAACACAGTTATGCAGTGTGTGACTCAAATAACAGCTCAGAACTAGGCAAGAACTCTAAGCTGGATGAGACTTCCGAGCCTATGCTTCAGATCACAATGCACATATGACATGCAGCAAACAACGAGGACAGTTTTAAAAGTGAAGAATTCCTGCACAATCACAGAGCTAAGGAGAATGAAGAGGCAAATAACGCAGGGGCTGATAATCATGATTAACTACATAATCTCAATGATTTTCAATCTAAAGACTCAAAAGCCAAAAATATAGACAACAAATAAAAAGAAACCACGGAACAAACAGAAAGCCCCTAGCATTGCACCGAATCCCTGTGAACACACATATGATAAAATTTATGGATTTCCAAAGGCATCACCTTATCATAGTCCTTGTTCATTGCTTCCCAAATCATTCTTTTGAACAGCGCCGCCTGCTTGATGTTAAGGTACCCAACAACCTACAAACCACAAGCATCATTGCTTCCATGTCAAAATTCCAAAAATAAAAAATTGAAGCAGCAATCATATACAAATCCAAATCAAAAGACAGCAGTTTACAGATAAGTCTAGACCAAGCACTATATACCAAGTGGCTATGATGGAAGTGATCTTGAAGAAAGCTGATGGATCATGGGCAGGGGGTAGCTTTCAGTTTCAGGATCACTGCTGTTGTCTTTCATTAATTTTTAACAAAACTTTTCACAATAACCATGAAAGGATATTCCAAGAGCATTGATATGTAAATTAAATTCAAATCATCATTGAGGAATATGAGCATCTACCTTCTATTCATCAACTTGAGAAAAATGGGCAACCGCGATTCAAACTCAAGAAAAGCAAGAGCAATATATATATAATTATCTGCCTACCTCTGCATCGTCAATATCTGCAACCACGATTCAAACTCCAGAAGCAGCTGAGAAAGCATAGGCTGCAAAAGAAGCCAAAGGACACTGAAAGCGGCCATTGTTGTTTCAGACTTTCAGTCAATCGCAGTGTTCGAAAAATCGGTCTAGGCGGGCGGCTTGGTGGCTAGGCGGTCGCTAGGCGGGCTCGAGGCGGCTAGGCTGTCGCTAGGAAAGCTCAAGGCGGCTAGGCGGTCGCTAGGCGGGCGCGAGGCGGCTAGGCGGTCGCTAGGCGGCTAGGCGGTAGCTAGGCGGCCGCCATGGCGGGTTGGGTCTTTTTCCGTTGCCGATCCCGGAGGACGAAGCAGGCGAAACCAAAGAAAACAAATCGAAGCTTGAGTTGATAGAGAAGCGAAATGGCTTGACTGCGAGTGCAACTTCCGTACCCTGCGAGTGCATGCTTCGTGTATCTAAAAGAGTATAGCCGCTCGGCTAGACTTTTAAAATATTCAAATGTCTTTGAATCAGAAAATAAAGAAACAACTAATTTTTAATGTAATGATATATGGTAATTAATTTTTTATTGACTTTCCCATTCCATTTTCTCTTTCTGTATTAATATTTTGCTTCCTTTTTTTTATTTTATTTTTTTTGTTTTTGTATACTCCCTGAAAATGCATTTGAGTCTCACTTGCCCCCTGAATAAGAACGGATCCATGTACAGGCTAGGCTGGGCTCTAGTACGGTGTAAAATTTTTAAAATACTAAACTTAGTACAAATTTTATAAGCTAATCCTACTCCAAAAAATATTAGCCCACAATCTCTTTGTCTCCTGGCGTGTGATTGTTTTTTGTTTAATATTAGGTCACCTATTTTGACAAATAAAAAAACACATTTATGACTGGTTTTGGAACAAATAACATAGTAATAATAATAAGTTACTATCGAAACAAACATGGGAACTATTTAATGTCTGCCAACCCCTTTTTTTATTTTATTTAAAAATATAGTATAGCCGGTCGGCTATACTTGGTTTTATTAATATTTCTAAAAAATTAGATTTAAAAAAATATATATATAACCACAGCGTTACTGGGTTATATATATATATATATGTTTTTCTAAAAATAGTATAGCCGCTGAAACTGCAAAACAAATGGAGGAAATTCAACCCATTTCCCAAATAAAAAGAAAATTCAAAACTTACATAGCTGTTCTATCCAAAATAAAGTTAAGGATCTATTTGGCTGCCGAGAAAGTTGTAGTTCCGAACATTATTAGAATTTGGTATTACTGAGATCGTAACATGATACAACTGGTTCATGAAAAAATAATATAAATCAAGGAAAAAAATGTTGATTATTTAAGTCAATTCTTCAAAATCGCATTCCTCATCATAATTGCATTCATCATCGTAATTGTATCCATTATATTTGTCATTTGCAACATATGAATCGTCATCTTGGCCTTGGCTGGCTTCAGCCTCTTCACTGTAACCATTACTTTCATACTCAAACTCATCATCACGATTGTTCTTCTCATTTGACAGTTGCATATCACCAAGACTGCCTCAATCAGACTTTGTGCCTTCCTCAAATGTCGGTGCATAACCCTGATTTTACACATGAAGAAAAAGATCAAATGAATCAAATTCGGTATCTATTAAAGTTCAGGCAATTACTCGCAGAGAGATACCTCCATTTTCTAAAACTTACCAGGATTTTTAACTAGGAACTACATTGCAAATTCATTATAAAATGACAAACAAACAAAAAAAACTTTGAACCATATAACTGCCCTATTAACTGCCCAATTAGTTAACTGATCATTCCAGTAAACCACCAGATTGATTTTCAGATATCACAGTTTCATGTCTTAATCCATGCTTAATAATAATATACCATCTTCCAAAGATTTTTCTTTTATGTATTAATCCTCGAGTAGTTTGTGGGACTTGGATATACCTTTATTCCATTAAACAGGAATTTGGTGTCTGCACACTAACCAGACATTAAGAAAACAAAAAAATATTTCGAACAAGTGACATCATTTGACAATCGAAATTAAACGTCCCATTAGATTTTATTGGCTTTTAGTCGCTTGTAGTCTGTGCATCAGTTAACGAGACCTTAAGTGTTGACAGAACATAATATGGGATTTGCAAAGCATGAATAAAGCAAAATTGATTCTAAAATAAGACATAAAAGATGTTTACAAGCTCTTCATTTAATTTATCCAAAGCTTCATAGTTGATTTTTGAACTCAGCCTCTGCAAGAACAAAATGTCACATTAGTATCTGTTAAATAAATTATAAGTAGGACAATCAACATTTCAGGAAAATTTAAGCACCAAAAATCCCATAAACCAGTTTATTAATAACTTACATTCTTAGTATCCATCACAGTAGAAACTTTGACAGCCTTTTATGGCTTTTTAGCAGGAGCAGCTTACTTGGCCATTCTGGCTATAATCGGTTGAAGTGAAATGCAAATAAGAATGAAGTGAAAACTTTCAAACAGTTATGCATTGTGTGACTCCAATAATTAAATTCAAATCATCATTGAGTAATTTGAGCATCTTCCTTCTATTAATCAACTTGAGAAAAATGGGCAACCACGTTCAGACTCAAGAAAAAGCAAGAGCAATATCACATCTGCTTTTTTCCCCAATTTTTTAAAAATAGTCTCACGGGGCTGCTATACCCGTTCTTCCCTAATTTTTTTTAAAATAGTATAGCCGCTCGGCTGGCGCCTAGCCCTAAGACTAAGAGGGTCCTTTTTTTATATATATATAGTATTGTCAAGCGGTTATACCCGGTTCTTTTATTTTTTTCCAAAAATAGTACAACAGCTCGGCTATACTTATTATGAGCCCTAGCCCTGTAAGCCCACACCTGTTTAGAGTGGATCGTTCAACACCTGCAGCAGAAACCCATTTTTTATAATATAGCCGCACGGCTATCCTATATTTTTTTTATTTTAAATGGTATATCCGGTCGGCTTTACTGGGTTTTTCTTTTTTAATTATTTTTAAAAATAGTATAACCGCGCGGCTAGACTTGGGTTTTGTTTTCCTAGTATAGCCGCCTGGCTTTATTGTTTTGACAGATGGCCCCTAGCGCTAAGCGGGTCCTTTTTTTAGCATATATAAATAGGCTTTTTTAAAAACAGTACAGCCGAATGGCTATACTTATTTTTCATAATTGGGGATTAGTTTTCTTCCATACTTGTTTGTAAATGCATCTTTTAATACACTTCACTAGTAAAAAAAACCCCTTGCGCGACCAAATTTTGCGCGACGAAAAATTATTCGTCGCTCAAAGTTACTTTGCGCGACGAAACTTGAAATTTCGTCGCTCAAAGTCTTGTGCGACCAAATTTTGCGCGACGAAAAATAATTCGTCGCGCAAAGTCACTTTGCGCGACAAACTTTTGCGCGACGACAATACATCGTCGCTCAAAGTCTTGCGCGACCAATTTTGCGCGACGAAAAATAATTCGTCGCTCAAAGTGACTTTGCGCGACGAAAAGTAAACTTCGTCGCGCAAAGTCCTACAAAAATAAATAGAATAAAAAAATTATTTTTTAGAATCTTTGCATGACGTAATCCAAACATTTTGTCACCTAAACCAATTTATTTTTGTTTTTTATTTTGTATGCATAACACTTAAGAAATTAAACGGTATATATATTTATTAAGTAGCTTTAAACTTATTATTTTAGATCGGATCGGATTTTTATTAGAAAAATATATTATTGTTGTTCGGATTGGGTTTTTGTTAGAAAATATATATTTTAAATTGACGATCGAATTAGTTCATTGTATTCATATCGGGTCAAGGAGTGTAGCAGTAAAAAATCATCAAAATCGGAGTTAAAATAACCATTAAATCGTGATTTTTCATTACAACCATCGAAAAGTTTTGTCCCCTTACTTGATCTCTGAATGTTTATTTTTTCCAATTTTTGGCGTATATGATCTCGAAGTATAAACAAACAAGTTTGACGGTTGGATCGTTGAAACTAGTTTTTTTTTGTTCACTAACAATATATTCACTAACAATTAGGAGTTTATTTATACTTTCGTAAGCATAACATAAGATTTTGTGGTATCCACTAGTGTAAATATTTTAAATTGAAGATCAAATTCAGTCATTGTATTCATATAGGGTCAAGGAGTGTAGCTATAAAAAATCATCAAAATCGGAGTTAAAATAACCATTAAATCATGATTTTCCATTTATAACCGTCAAAAAATTTTGTCCCATTACTTGATCAATGAATGTTTATTTTTTCCGATTTTTGGCATATATGATCTCGAAGTATAAACAAACAAGTTCGACGGTTGGATCGCTGAAACTAGTTTCGTAGAATGTGTATGCCATCAAAACAATATATTCACTAACAATTAAGAGTTTATTTATATTTTCGTTAAATATAACATAAGATTTTGTGGTATCCACTAGTGTAAATATTTTAAATTGAAGATCAAATTCAGTCATTGTATTCACATAGGGTCAAGGAGTGTAGCTGTAAAAAATCATCAAAATCGGAGTTAAAATAACCGTTAAATCATGATTTTTCATTTATAACCGTCGAAAAGTTTTGTCCCGTTGCTTGATCTTTGAATGTTTATTTTTTCCGATTTTTGGCGTATATGATCTTGAAGTATAAAAAAACAAGTTTGACGGTTGGATCGTTGAAATTAGTTTCGTAGAATGCATATGCCATCAAAACAATATATTCACTAACAATTAAGAGTTTATTTATACTTTCGTTAAATATAACATAAGATTTTGTGGTATCCATTAGTGTAAATATTTTAAATTGAAGATCAAATTCAGTCATTGTATTCATATAGGGTCAAGGAGTGTAGCTGTAAAAAATCATCAAAATCAGAGTTAAAATAACCGTTAAATCATGATTTTTCATTTATAACTGTCGAAAAGTTTTGTCCCGTTACTTGATCTATGAATGTTTATTTTTTCCGATTTTTGGCGTATATGATCTCGAAGTATAAAAAAACAAGTTTGACGGTTGGATCGTTGAAATTAGTTTCATAGAATGCATATGCCAACAAAACAATATATTCTCTAACAATTAAGAGTTTATTTATACTTTCGTTAAATATAACATAAGATTTTGTGGTATCCACTAGTGTAAATATGTTAAATTGAAGATCAAATTCAGTCATTGTATTCATATAGGGTCAAGGAGTGTAGCTGTAAAAAATCATCAAAATCGGAGTTAAAATAACCGTTAAATCATGATTTTTCATTTATAACCGTCGAAAAGTTTTGTCCCGTTACTTGATCTATGAATATTTATTTTTTCCGATTTTTGGCGTATATGATCTCGAAGTATAAAAAACAAGTTTGACGGTTGGATCGTTGAAACTAGTTTCGTAGAATGCATATGCCATCAAAACAATATATTCACTAACAATTAAGAGTTTATTTATATTTTCGTTAAATATAACATAAGATTTTGTGGTATCCACTAGTGCAAATGTTTTAAATTGAAGATCAAATTCAGTCATTGTATTCATATAGGGTCAAGGAGTGTAGCTGTAAAAAAATCATCAAAATCGGAGTTAAAATAACCGTTAAATCGTGATTTTTCATTTATAACTATCGAAAAGTTTTGTCCCGTTACTAGATCTCTGAATGTTTGTTTTTTGCGATTTTTGGGGTATACGATCTTGAAGTATATACAAACAAGTCTTATGGTTGGATCGTTGAATGGTGTGTGTATATATATATATATATTTATATACATATATTTATTAAGTAGCTTTAAATTTATTTATTTTGTACGTATAACACTTAAGAAATTGAATAGTATATACATTTATTAAGTAGCTTTCACCTTAATTATATTTTAAATCATAAAATAAATTTTTTTATTTTTTATTATTCATAACAATTATTTTTATAAATATTGTGCTACGAACCAATTTTTCGTCTCTCAAAAGTTTGCGCGACCAACAGTTCATCGTGCAAAACTCAAAAAATTTGGGCGAGTACCAAAAATGGGATGCGGGTTTTTAAAATTAAAAAAAAAACTTTAGACTTTGCGCGACCAATATTTTTTGTCGCTCAAAACTTTGCGCGACCAATATATATTTTTCGTCGCGCAAAAATTTTGGGTGGGTATCAAAAATGGGACGCGGGAATTTTTATATATAATTGTTTTAGACTTTGCGCGACCAATATGTATTTTTCGTCGGGCAAAAATTTAAAAATTTTGGCGGGTACCAAAAATGGGATGCGGGAATTTTTTAAAAAAAAAATAATTTTTTTTAGACTTTGCGTGACCAATACTCCTATATTCGTCGCGCAAAAGTTTGCGAGACCAATATGTTTCGTCGCGCAAAACTTTGAGCGACCATTATATATTTTTCGTCGCGCAAAAATTTGGGCGGGTACCAAAAATGGGCCGCGGGAATTTTTTATATATAATTGTTTTAGACTTTGCGCGACCAATAAGTATTTTTCGTCGCGCAAAAATTTAAAAATTTTGGCGGGTACCAAAAATGGGATGCGGGAATTTTTTTTTTTAAAAAATAATTTTTTTAGACTTTGCGCGACCAATATTCCTCTATTCGTCGCGCAAAACTTTGCGAGACCAATATGTTTCGTCGCGCAAAACTTTGCGCGACCAACCATAGTTTCGTCGCGCAAAGTGATACGATTTTTAAAACTGAAATAACTCCTCCACCATTTTCTCAATTTCTTTCTCTACTCTTACCTCTCCTCTCTCTTTCCCTTTCCCCAAATCCCACCCTTTCTCTCACACTAACTCCTCTCACTTAATCTCTCATCTCTATCTTCACTATCTCTCACTCTCACTCACTCTCTCATCTATCTTTTCACTATCTCTCACTCTCTCATCTCTCTATCACTATCTTTTCTAATTCTCTCACACTCACTTCTCCCTCTCATTCTCACTCACTCTCAATCTTGCCAAAAGGTATATTCTCTCCAAATTTTAAATTTTTTTCATTAATATGTGTTTTTGGAGTTAGTTTTGAGTTTGTGTGGGGTTTGGGGTTGAGTAAAGGGGAGAGATTGGAGTTTGGGTTGGATTTGTGGTATAACAATTTTAGGGGAGATTGTGCATTATTTTTGTTGTTGTTGTTGTTGTTATTTGACTATATTTATTTTTTTGTAGGGAATCATCGAGACTTTGACGGCTAAAGTTGAGGATTAGGAAGCTATCAAAACATATCCTCCGCCACTACCACCACAATGCGCTTGTATTAGGATTTTATTATTGTACTTTGTTAATTTATATGTACATTTTGAATATATATTTATATTTATTGGATAATTTGATCACTATTTTTCATATGTAATTTTATTTTGAATATGTCAATTTAAATTGAAGTAATTTTAAAAAGAAATCATACAATTAAATTAAATTTAAAAAGTAAAAATTTGAAAAAATTCATATAAATAAATTCATACTAAAGAAAAAATATTTCGTAGCGCAAACTATTAAATTAGTTTATTTCAAATTAAAAAAATTTAAAACAAAAAATATTTCGTCGCGCAAATATTTGCGCGACGTTACTATTTGTCGCGTAAAACTCTAAAAATTTGGGCGGGTACCAAAAATTTGACGCGGGAATTTTTTTAAGACTTTGCGCGACCAATGTTTTTCGTCGCGCAAAACTTTGCGCGACCAATGTTTATCGTCGCGCAAACCTTTGCGCGACCAATGTATTTCGTCGCGCAAAACTTTGCGCTACCAATATTTTTCGTCGCGCAAAGTCACTTTGCATTCGTCGCGCAAAGTTACTTTGCGCGACCAATATTTTTTCGTCGCGCAAAGTAACTTTGCACGACCAATGAAAAACCTTCGTCGCGCAAAGTCTTTCTTCACGATCTTTGCGCGATGGATTCTGCGCGACGAAGTTTTTGTGGCGCTGAAATTTGTGCGACCACAATTTATTTTGCGCGACGAAATTAACTTCGTCGCGCAAAGTGTAAAATGTAGTAGTGTATCTAGGGTTTCGGAAATATCGGTAGTTCAAAAACACGAAAATATTGATGGAAATTTCGGGAAAATATCGATATCGATAAAAATTGGATAAAAACCACGGAAATTGTGATAAATACATGGAAAATTTTAATGAAACTTAGTAAAAAGTTTATTTAGTCAATCATCTATTATTTTAACACAAAATATTGGAAGGAAATGTATTGCATAGTAGGTTTGAGTTATTTAAGTTGATTATATTACGAACTGACAAATTCTGTGACTTAGAAAATCTAGAGTAATTAATGAAAGAAAATTAAACACCCTCTAGTAATTTATTTATCATTTTTACTACAATAGTTTACAGTTTATAAATTGTATGGTAAGATACATGAGTAACTTTATTTCACGTTATTCACTAGACATGACATGGTATACGTTCTTATATATATTATTTATTAAAACTTGAAAAATAATTAAAGATGTAAACCAACTTGATTTGTCATGAAAGTTAAGCACTTTACCATGCTTAAAAAATAATAGTGAAGATTGAAAATTAACTAAGAACATAAATAAAGTTATCCAAGGAAGAATTAAATAGGAAATAAAGAAAATGATTATAGAGATTTAAGTAATTAAGCAACAATTTGGAGGGGAATTTAGTAATGTAAGTACTTATAATGAATAATAAAATAAGCAATACCATTAAATGGATTAAATAGGAAATAAATAAATTATATTAAGTAATTAAATATTTGATCAACAATATAGAACAATAAGTAATTATTTTCTATTTTGAGAAACAGCTTGGAAGAGTTATAAATACCTAGTACTAATCACCAAGTGATGATTAGCGTGGTGGTTAAGTTGCTCCGAACTTGGAAGGAGGGAGGGGTTCGAACCGTTGTGTGCGTGAGTCAAGTGAATTATTTCATTTTTGAAAGTTCATATCGCGATATTATCGATAATATCGCGATATGTTGATCATTTGCAGCTGCCATTTGAATGAAAATATCACTACCGATATTATCGTGAAATTATCGATAAATTGACGATAAATGAATGGAAACATGCCAAAATATCGCTGCAAAAAAAAAAAGAAGATAATTTCGCCGAAATATCGGCGAAATTATTGATATTTTGTTCTATGCCAAGCATAGCTGGTTTTGATATACAAAATAATCACAAATCACAAATAGTTGGAGTATTTTGGTACAAATAGAGTTGCCAAATGGGGAACTTGATTTCTATGCATATTTTCTCGAGGTGGGCTGCAAACTTCATTTTCTTTTTCTAGTTTGCTTTTCAAGTTTTCAGAAAAGGGGGACGATGGGTTTCAAGAGGGAAAAGGTAGAATGACCAAATTGCCCTCAAATTAGGTTACATGTGCGCCTCATGTAATTTTTAATAGCAATTTGGATTAAATTGACTTAAATCTAGCGGTTGGTCTAAAATTTGCAATATAAATTAGTTCGAGTGCTAAGAGCATTTTCACCCATTTGCCATGCCAAAAGGTAAGGGGAGGTAAATGTTGGTACTATTCACCCATTTGTAAAATGACTTAATTATAAGGCCTTCTCCAACCCATGAGGGGCTAAAGCTACCCCCTCCAAAAAGTGACTATTTGGGTTTTGCCCGGACTCAAATTGTTTTTTTTTCCAACCCTATGAACTCAAATTTTAGGTCCGCAACTTTATTAAATTGTTTAAAAATGGTTTAAGTCTATTTTTTTTTAATTGATAACTTTTCTTCATTCAATATTTTTAAATAACTTCATAATTAAATTTTTTGAACAATTTGACCTAAAGAAATTTAAATTCCACAAATATAATTTTGTTCCAAAAGAAAACACACAACGTAATTCTAAAAGAAGAATGAAAGGAGAGTTTGTGGACATCTTCAACAAGAATGAAAGGAGATTGATGAGATTGACAAAGGAAAAATAAATTGAGAAATAGATTAAATGTTTTTAGTAGATTATTTGAGAAATGGATGGGTATTTATAGAGTTTGGAGTGAGTTTTGGGGTTGGATCTGATCTAGATTAATTTAAAATATTATTTTGATTGTTGAATTTAAATTTCAGCCGTTGGATCTTTTTTTTTACCGTTAAAATAGCTTAGATTTAATCCACATCGTTGATTTAAGTTATATGTATATATAAAAAAACAAAAAAAAAAACAAACAGCAAATAATTTCAAATCCAACAGCAACTCAATGGGGCTTTGACAAGTGGTGCTTGTGGAAGACAAGATGGCAGCAGCAAAAAAAAAAAAAAACAAAAAAGGTGAGGACCACGGAGGAATCTTTGCACATGGGGGCTGTTTGACATGAAAGTGGGCTCCACGAAAAAATTTGGGTCTGGGCAATACTTGGACCCATATTTGGGTTTTTACAAATTTTGGGTCCTTTATTTTGTTGGGTTGGGAGAGGTTTGAGGGGATATTTTGGGTTTGAGTCCAAGGATTGGAGATGGCCTAAGGACTTCTAAGGACAAAAATATTAATAAAAAAAACTCTTTTCCTTAAAAAAAGAAAAGAAAGAGTAAAATCATAAATAAATAACCTTCTCAGCCGCACCAACTTATCCCAGGCCCTCGTCCCGACGGAGCTCCCCCACCCCGATCTTTCTCTCCTCCACCTACACCACCTCCTTCTATCTCTGTTCTATGTTATATATATATATATATATATATATATATCTCTCTCTCTCTCTATCTCTCTATCTCTCTCTCTCTCTCCTCTCCAACACCCCAGGTTCGGTGGTGATGCGATTTTCGCTTGAAACAACTATTGTTTCGTTCATCAAATTTTGGAATCAAAATGAGTGGGTATAGTGATTTGGAATCTTGACCAAAAATGGGTTTGGGGTTGGTAAGTTCCCGAAATTCTTTAAACCACCGAAAATGTGTTACGAGATTATAATTTGATACCTTTTATTTGTTTTTCTTTTCCTGATTCCAGTTTCTCCCTTTCTCTCGCTAAAATGTCTCTGCAACAGTTTGTAAGTTGATCTTGTTTCAAATAAAATGGTTTATTTTTCCAGGTAGAAAAGGGAAAAAAAAAGGTTATGGGTTGGGTATAGGGGTGGTCATCGGGACCGGAAAACTGGAACACCGAACCGGATCGGTGAAAAAAATAAGAACAAAATCGGTTGACCAAAAAAGTCAACAAACCGGACAGAAACGGTTTCGATTCCGATTTTACACCGTACCGCACCGGTCTAGACCGGTTATATTTTTATATTTTATTTTATTACAAAATTTTAAAATCCAATACTATTTTTTTAAATTTATAATTACTATTTTTCCAAGTTCAACTTCAAAAAATTTCTTATTGTATGAATTGGATCATTTGTTAATTTTTTTTAAAAATATTTTTTTTTTGAAAAATAAATTTAAATTAATAAATTAATAATCCAGTTCAAAACTGGAATCGGTCATAACCAAACTAGCTGGTTTTTATATAAAAAAATTTGCCCAAACCGGACTGGTTAAATAGTACCGGTTTCGATTCCGATTTGAGGTGAGAACTGGACCGTGCCCACCCCTAGTTGGGTAGGCTAAGAAATTCCAAGAGAAAGATAGTTTTCTCTTTAATTTCCCAGACCTTTTGTCTGAGTATTTCCAAGAAGAGAAATGCTAGCAACCTTCTCTCTAACCTTCTCCTTTGAATTTTCTCCCTTTTTTGCTTGACATGTGTCATTTTTTTTACACTTAAAACAATGTCATTAATATATTATACAAGTTAACTTTTGCTTTCCAAGTTTACCGTTATTATATGTATTCAATTTATCCAAAACAATTTCACAACTTTCTTACCAATTTTTTTTTTTAAAACGTCAATTTTTTTTTTCAAAGAAAATGTCAGTTTTTTTTCAAAAAAGAGGAAATATATATATATTTTTTTTAAACACAAAGGACTTTTTTTTTTCCTTGTGTTAAAATTTTTTTTAAAAAAAAACCCAAACATTTCCTCTTAAAAGAAAATATTTTCTTTAAAAAAAAATAATTAACGTTAGAAAAAAATTAATAAGATGGTAAGAAAGTTGTGAATTTTTTTTTGGATAAATTAAATACATTTAATAAGGGTAAACTTTGAAAGCAAAAGTTAACTTGTATAATATATTAATGACATTGTTTTAAGTGTAAGGAGAATGACACATGTCAAGCAAAAAAAGGAGAATGTCCAAAGGAGAAGGTTATAGAGAAGGTTGCTAGCACTCCCCAAGAAGAAAGGCGGAGGAGAGAGAAAAAGATGGAGATTTATTTTTTTAATATTGTTTATTTATTTATTATTATATAGTTTGTCAATACACATGCCACAATATGAGTGTGTTCACATTGAAGGGTAGTTTAGGAATAATGGTTTGTGGAATGACAGGATTGTATTTTTTCAAATTTATATGGTGAATGAAAAAATATGACAAATGGTTGGAAATAGCAGCACACTTGTTGGACAAAGACTGTGGATGCGCGCGTGGAACTCCACAATATAAAAAGAAAAATATGGCATTGAAAGTTGGAACTCTAACCCCATTTCACTGGTTTAGGTTATTGTTTGGTCAGAGATTCCACTGCTCTACGTAAGTTAACGTTGGATTTTTCGTATTATAAAAGCCTTTAAGCATTTCATCCAAGCATCCAAGCATCAGTTCATCTAATTCTACTTGTGGACAACAATGCTCTCAGTTGATGAGGTATCATCATCCAACAAAAAGCTGCTTGTGGTGGTTACATCTTTGAAATCCCAATCTGTCAAATAACTTGGCTTTGACATAACAGTGCTTGCTTCAATATCTCCAGAAAGCATTGCCACCACACGTGACATCGATGGCCTCATCATTGGTGAAGCCTGAGTGCAGAGGAGAGCTGCTTTTATCAATCTAGTTGCGTCATTTTCATCAAACTCTGTCAATCTCGGATCCACCAGCCCCAGACTCTGGTCATTTTCATGTAGAGTCCATGCCTGAAAACAAACATCATGGCATGGTCAAAAAGGAAAAAAATAAAGAAGTTTTCACAGCAATGCTAAAATAAAGTAGCTAGGCTAAGTTTCCCTACCCATTCAAGAAGATAAATCTTCTCAGGATCCAAGTTGTTGTCAGAATTTGGTCTCCCGCTGATGATCTCCAAAGCAACAACCCCGAAACCGAAAACATCAGCCTTTTCTGTCAGATGTCCACGCATTGCATACTCCGGTGCCAAATAACCTCTACAAGATCATGAAATGGTTACTAAAAATGATGCTTGGGTTACACCCTTGTCACGATTAACAATGTATAACTTAAACGGAGGCTTACATTGTCCCTGCAACCCGGGTGCTAATGTGGGTTTTTTCGTCATCATAAAGCTTTGCCAATCCAAAATCTGATATTTTTGGGGAGAGTTTTGCATCGAGCAAAATATTACTGGCTTTGACATCTCGATGTACAATCCTGGGCCTTGACTCCTCATGAAGGTAAGCAAGTCCTCTTGCTGTTCCCAACAATATATTGAAGCGGGTAGGCCAGTCAAGGTGCAAGTCATTTCTTCCTGAAACATTACATGAAGAAGAACCAGTGCATGTTAACAACTAATAACAATTAGAAGCGAAAAATAAAAAGAAATTGGATGTAACCTAGAGTACTTTAAACTGCAGAGTATTCTGTTTTTATGCAAAATAGAAGGCAAAGTAGCAAAAGAATGTGCAAGTTTTTAATTTCGTATGATTCGAATATTACTATTTGGTTTTTTAAACTTCACTCCTCAGCAGAGAAAAGTTATAACAAAATGGTTGCGTAAAAAACTTGGATGAACTTTTAGAGTCCTTGAAACTGCAGAGTATTCTGTTTCTATAAAACCTACCAAAAAGTGCCTGATCAAGGCTCTTGTTTTCAAGATACTCATAAACCAAAATGCGCTGGGTTCGTTCGATGCAGCATCCAAACAATTTCACTAGATTGCGATGTTGGACTGCAGATATTGTAGCAATCTCGGTTAAAAATTGACTCTTCCCTTGGTGAGATGCTACTGAAAGTTGCTTCATAGCCACTACCCTCCCATCAGACAGTGTACCCTATAAATAGAAATACAATTCAGTGACAAGAAAGGGAAGTAAAAAGAATCTATTTTGCTTCTCTCTCAATTTCTTTTTGTAAGAAGTCAAAGTCATTACTTTAAAGTAGCAGATATTGATGTAAAATAGATTTCACCTTATAAACAGGTCCATATCCTCCCTCTCCTAGCTTATTTGAAGGATTAAAATCTTCTGTTGCAGCTCTCAACTCAGCATAACTGAAAGTATTTGGTCGGGGGCCTAATCCTAGAAGATCTGCATATTCAAAAGAAAGTATGACATACGTTTAAATTTCGAAACAACACATCAGAATTATTTTCTCTCAAATATGCTTATCAACAGTAGAAAGAACCTAGAACCTGATGGGTTTCCCTCGTTAGTGGAGGAGAGAAAAAGAAGGAAAATAAATATTAAAATAAAATAAAAGAAAGGACAGGAAAATTTGAAGAAAACGAACGGAAGAGAAAATGAGAAAAACTCTCTGGCATGCAAGGCCACCAATTTGTCAGGAACATTGGCTATAAAAGCAGCTGCCTTCCTTCAGTTCAAATCATCCTTTAGAAAACCAAAACATAGAGAGTTTTGAGAGATAAGAAAACCTCACTTGTGTGAGAGAGAAAATCCTCTTGAGAGAAAAACCAAGAGAGAGTTTAGCTACCGGTGTTTGGTGAGATTATTTTTGTATTCCCATTATTTTTCTTAGTGGAAGATAGAGTGTTAATTTTGTCCATTTTATTTGCACAAGGCTGGGAGAAGTCAGATCCTGAGAGTGTCATATTTATTTATTGGCTCTTTGATTTTTCGCAATCTTTCCCAACAGAACCCCATTCGGAATTAACCCTTAACAATATGCTCATTGCTCTTTTACCTTCATCGTCATCTTTTTCTGATCTTTTTCTCCGCATATATAAAACTGCAAATAATAATAGCCAGATCACTACTCCGACAGGGATTGCAATACCAACTATCAACCCAATCCTGCTCTTCATTCCTGGAGTAGTTGGTGTATCTGAGCAATGAAACAGAATAATTGTTCAGTGTCAATCAATTGACAGCATATAAATACATTTAAACCATTCATAGGGAATTTTCATAACTTGACATTATATTTTATACCTGAAGCAGCGTGGACAGCCGATATTAGCGGGCCGTAATTACCTAGGTCAGGATTGCAACATGTTCCCTTACCAGCCCAGAACAGATGAATATCTAGGTAATTCTCTGTCACATGAACCTTGAAGAGTCTTGCAACCGCTATGTTAACCCCACCTGCCTCCTCTGATATGTCGAAGTCCTTCCTTATGAGGTTCCCCTAGGAAGCAAATGAAGAGATAGTTAAATAATTCTGTCTAATGAGGTTGCCTTCAAATAGTTTATTAGCAGCCTTACTTGAATATAGATATCAAATACACGCCTTCCTAGACTTTGCCAAGTTTGTGTAGTGCGGCTAACAAAAACCGTTTCTGCAAATTGCAATGTTACAGTGTAAGGTCCATTATGAAGACCCAGGCCATAGTATCTCAGTGAACCTGGGGACTGTCTTGAAGTCTCGAAAAGCTTTGGGGTCACATCTGTACCGGAGACTTGCGTACGGGTGGTTTTCCCAAATGATTGAAGCATTCTATCATATTGATCCATCATATCATTAAACAAACCCACATTGCTAACAGCCCATTTCTGTGTACTGGCTACATTAAATGTTGCTGGCCCAAGAGCTGAGTCTTCAGCCTCATACAATATCCCGCCACTTACTCTCATTTGTGGTCCTCCACACTTGATTGAGAAGTCTGTATCTGTACAATTTCAATGTAATAGATTTAACCTTGATTAGTGAAAAAACTTCAAACTGATGTACACAAGATATGCTTACTAGATTTATCAAGACATTCCTACAATATGTATACATAATGAGATAAGCAATGCCTATTGCTGTAACATGATCTTGCATTAAAGAAATAAATGCTAGTGAAATATAGAAGAAGATTACATCTTGGGGTATTTCGATTGCATGGAAAATTCCTCTGGAGGCAATTCAATCCAGGAAGACTGTAAACACAGAGAACAATTATTATTTATAATAATTAAACTGTGGTGGAAGAATCCATTCAACTGCAAAAGTGTAATAGCAATCACTTTATGTTTGAACTATCCTTCTAAAAAAAAGGTATTTCGATTCAACTCACGTTATGTTTGAACTGTCAAATGTGAAGTTGTTGACCACTAAGTTACTGCATAAAATCATTAATCAATCAACATATGAAGATGAAAATTTCATGTTCAAGATCTAAACTCATCAGTACTTCAAATCCATCCCTTCTAATCTATTGAATTTCATTCATGCGGTATTATATATTCACAATAAAAATGATTTGGACCATAAAAATGAAGGCGAACGATAAAAAGGAGACATACAATTGCGATATTGTGTTTACCCATTCGGGAAAGCTTCCTGACAAATAGTTGTAAGACAAATCTCTGCACATAACAATTAATACAGAATGAGAAGGCACAAAAATGCATGAAAGTTCAAAGGAATTTAAGTTAGAAAAAGACTGCTAGAATGCGCACACACACAGAGTACTGGTTTGATTGCCAGTACATATAGCATACTTGACATGAGGACTTACATAGTATGTAGTAGATCGCCCTTTTGGCTTGGAAGAGGTCCAGACAGACTATTGTTTCCAAGAAATCTGGCCATATCAATTATAGGAGGCACCCAGGAAAAAAAAAAAAAGGTCAGATGAACGACTAAGTTTCTGAGCAGGAAATTCAATGGCGTAAATACAGAAAAAGGGAATATTGAAGGTAGGCCTTGTTACAAATATTGAAGAGAACTCATGTTGAACAAAGAACTTGGGAGTTGGCCTGTTAAATTGTTGAAACCCAGATTTCTACAACATGAATGATAAGGTTAGAAAGCAATTAGAATGACAGAAAATTAATTGGGATTTTTGGGATTTGAACTTATATATCCGCTGGAACGTACATTATCGTTAAATTTTGATAGTCTCCAATATCAGAAGGAATGCTACCATTGATTAATGCATTCCGTAGAACTCTGTTCCACCACCAAAAAATTTAGTGCACAAGTAAATGAGTAAGATTGCAAATTTTAAAAGGAAAAAATAAGTTATATCACTCAGTCAAGTTCTTACAACTCAGTCAAGTTCTTCAAATTTCAAGGGATGAGAATGTTAACTTACAACTCAGTCAAGTTCTTCAAATTTCTTATAAAATCAAGAGAGGAGCTTACATTAGATATATCACTGATTCGCCTGCATTATCATACACAAACATAAGTGATGCTAGTGTAGAGAGAGAGAGAGAGAGAGAGAGAGAGAGAGAGAGAGAGAGTGAGAAAAACGTATGAAGCAGTTGCCCTTACAGAGTTTTCAATGAAGTCAGTTGAGAAAAACTGGTTGGTATTGGGCCTTCAAAAGAGTTCCCTTGAAATCTCCTACAAAGACATTTGAGATGCTTGTGAATAAGAGACCCATCTCTCAGCCATGCAGGTCTGCTTTCATAAACTGCAGAAGGTTAAAAGTTTTCCATACTTACAAAACAGTTAGTTTTGTCCAATTCCCAATGAAAGCAGGTATCTTTCCTGACAAAGGAATGTCTGATGCATAGCTAAAATTCAAAAAGTTGACTCATAGTAAGCTCATCCCAGAATATCAATCTCAAAGTACTGAATAAACAAAAAACTTAATGTGACAATTGTATAGCCAATATTAATATATATTTGAGTCTGTGTCTTTTAAGGGTAGTTAGGACTTTTACTTATTTAGGGCATCTTTATATGCCTATATATTGTAAGCCTACAGCAGTTGTAAATTTTAATTGTTTTATGAATATATTGGCATTCTCTGCTTCTGCTTGAATTGTTCACATGGTATCAGCGCAATCCTCCTGGGTTGCTGTCGGTTTTTGTTCTTCCCCCCTTACGCCTTCTTGATTCGCGTTGCTGTGTTTCTTTGTTGATTTGCTGCTGCATTTTCTGGTGTCGTTTGCTCTTGTCTTCTTGGTTTTTCATCTATTTTGGTTTCCGCTGCTTTTGGTTCTTGTCTCTTCTATATTGTTTTCCACATGGCTAGTGAAAAAGAAGATTCTCATCAAGCTATCAGCGTCAAATTGCATGGTGCTAATTATTTTCATTGGGCCTATGTTATGAAGAACTTTCTAATGGGAAAAGGAATGTGGGGTTATGTCTCTGGCGATATTGTTGTCCCATCTAATAAAAAAGCAGAAAAGTATGCTGAATTGTTGAGTACGTGGCAGATGCAAAATTCTAAAATCATCACTTGGATCAATAATTCCGTGGACATCTCGATCGGTATGCAACTTGCAAAATTTGGTACATCTAAGGAAATTTGTGAACACTTAGAAAGATTGTACAAGAGATCCAACTTTGCTAAATGTTATCAGTTAGAAAGTGATCTTCGAGCCACCAAACAAGGAGATAAAAGCAGTCAAGATTTTTATAATGTTATAACTGGACTTTGGGATCACCTTGCACTGACTGAACCTTCTGGACTTAGCTCTATTGATCTTTATTGTACATACAGAGAAGAGCAGCGCCTTGTTCAATTTCTCATGGCTCTCCGAGAAGAGTTTGAAGCACTTCGTGGCTTCATCGTAATCCCCTTCCTTCTGTTGATTCTGTTCTCAATGAATTATTAGCTGAAGAGGTTCGCTTAACATCCCATGCTGGCACGGGTCCTCTTCCTTTGCCAAGCCAGACAGTCTTTGCTGCCCAATCTCGGTCTTTTCCTTCTTCACAAAATAAGTCACGCCCTAGAGTTGCAGCTGATGAATGCGCCTTTTGCAAAGAAAAAGGTCATTGGAAATCTCAATGTCCTGTACTCCTTAATAAGAAGTCCCAACCACAACAAGTCTTGTCACATCCCGGGATTAGCTCCGCCGTAGCACGATATTGTCCGCTTTGGGCCCCCCTCTCTGCCCTCACGGTTTTGTTTCTGGGAAATCACGAGCAACGTCCCAGTAGGTTACCCATCTTGGGATTGCTCTAGCCCAAACTCGCTTAACTTCGGAGTTCTCATAACTCCGAAGCCAGTGAGCTCCCAAAAGGCCTCGTGCTAGATGGAGGTGGGCATGTACATATAAGGCACATCACACCCTCTCCGTTGGTTGATGTGGGATGTTACAAGTCTTCTCACCCAAACGATCACGAACAGCTGCAGTTGTTTCATCCCATTGCGAATCTTCCGCCAATCCTACAGTGTCGCTTACTGAGAGCAATTTCAGAAGCTTTGTTCTACCCATCAGCTTAAAGCCTTATCCATGATTTCCCATTCTTCCAGTTTGCCTTCCTCATCTTCTTCAGGTATATCCTCATCCACTTGGGTCTTTGACTCAGGCGTTACACATCATATGACTAGTGATTTGTCATTGTTTACTTCATTGTCTTCTTTGTCTACTTCAATTTCTGTTTTGACTGCCAATGGCACTTCTATGTCATTGGCTGGTATCGGCTCTATCACAACTTCTGGCCTATGTCTGCCTGATGTCTATTATATTCCTCAACTCACCTTGAATTTAATTTCTATTAGTCAATTATGTGCTTCTGGCTATGTTGTTCAATTTTCTTCTACTTCATGTTATGTACAGGATCCTCACTCCAAGAAGCTGATTGGACATGCCGTAGATAGGGAGGATTATATGTGTTGGAGAAGCTCCAGATTCTTGCCTTGGTGGCTTCATCTATTGATTTGTCGTCTTTTTGTTTGAGTCCTAAGTCGGCATTCTCGTCTTGGTCATGTCTTTGGTTCTCGTTTGAAATATTTAGTTTCTACAGGAGCTTTAGGCAATCTCAATTGTCATGACATTTCAGATTGTAGTGGGTGTAAACTTGCCAAATTTTATGCATTACCTTTTACTAGAAGTTCCTCTATTTCTTTAGCACCATTTGATTTAATTCACTCTGATATATGGGGCTCATCTCCTATTTCTAGTAAAGGGGGTGCTAGATATTATGTTTCATTTATTGATGACTACTCTCGTTATTGTTGGATTTATCTTATGAAACGCCGCTTTGATTTCTTTACCATCTTTCAAAATTTTCGCGCCCTTGTTCATACACAATTTTCTACTGTCATTTAATGTTTTCGGTGTGACTTGGGTGGTGAATATACCTCTCGTGCTTTCACTGACTTGCTTGCCTCATATGGTACCACACACCAATTCTCTTGCACTGCCACTCCTGAACAAAACGGTGTTGCCGAAAGAAAACATCGACATATTGTTGAAACTGCCAGGTCTATGTTGCTTTCTGTTGATGTCCCGAAAGTTTTTTAGGGCGAAGTAGTTCTGACTGCCAATCATATGATTAATCATATTCCCACATCACTCACCTCTGACATATCTCCGTTTGAAAGATTGTATGGTAACAGTCCTGATTATTTCTCACTGAAAGTGTTTGGTTGTACTTGTTTTGTTCTTCGTCCTCTTGTTGAACATACAAAATTATCTGCTTGCTCTGCTATGTGTGTTTTTCTTGGTTATGGCAAAGGACAAAAAGGTTATCGCTGTTATGATCCTAGTGCACAAAAATTGTATGTCTCTCGTCATGTGGTTTTTCTTGAGCATATTCCTTTTTTCTCCATTCCTACTAGTTCTCCTACTTTGTTGAATTCTAAGCTCATGTATATCGATCCTTTTTCACCTACTAATGATGATTTCTCTTATTCTGACAATGTTAACATTTCTCTTGCTTCTAGTTCCCCTTCTAATCCTTGTGTTACTTCTCCTCCTATTACTCAAGTGTATTCTCGCAGGAAACATGTCATCAGTTCTGACACTAATAACCCTTCTTCTCATTTGGCGCCTGCTTCAACTTCTGTGGATGTGGATCCAATAGCACCTCGTTATCCTTCGCGCACTCATTAGTCCCCTCATCGGTTTGGTTATTCTTCTAGTGATTTTAGTTATTTTTGTTATCTATATATATAAAGCAAAAGGCAGAGAATGGTGAAACATTCAAAATACCAAAAAATGCCCTTGGTTAATGCAAACATTAAGAATTGAAATTATTAATTAAATGAGGATAATATGATAAATTCACAATTTTTCGTATTAAAAAAATTAAAATTAAAAGAAAATTCAGATAATGGGTTCTATTTTTATGGAACACAAATATCAATTATCTTTTTTAATTCTAAAATAAATTAAAAAAAATTTTAAAAAAACCTCTCGCATGCGTGGAAGCGCGTGCAGAGAGGCTAGTTCTTCTAATGATTTTAGTTATTCTTGTTATTCTTCTAATGATTTTAGTTATTCTTGTTATTCTTCTAATGATTTTAGTTATTCTTGTTATTCTCCTAATTTCTCTTCTTTCTTATCCTCTATACATACTCTCTCTGAACCCACGTCAAGGAGGCTATATGTCTCTTTGGCAACAAGCTATGAATGAAGAACTTTCTGCTCTGCATAAAACTGGCACATGGGATTTGGTTCCTCTTCCTCTCGGCATTCATGCAGTTGGATGTCGATGTGTCTATAAAATTAAGACTAAGTCTGATGGTTCTCTTGAGAGATATAAGGCTCGTTTGGTTGCTAAGGGATTTACACAGGAATATGGCCTTGATTATGAAGAGACCTTTGCTCCAGTGGCCAAGATGACTTCTGTTCGTACATTACTTGTTGTTGCATCAGTTCATCAATGGAGTTTATCACAAATGGATGTTAAAAAATGCTTTTTTGAATGGGGATCTTTTCAAAGAGGTGTATATGGTTTCCCCTCCAGGTGTTCTTCATAATCCCGGCGAGGTGTGTCGTTTACGGAAAGCTTTGTATGGTCTTAAACAAGCTCCTCGTGCTTGGTTTGAGAAATTCTCTGCTGTTATTGGTTCTCTTGGTTTTCGATCAAGTGCTCATGATCCTGCCTTGTTTGTTCGTTCTACCTCTGTTGGTCGTATCCTTCTCCTCCTTTATGTTGATGACATGATTCTTACGGGTGATGATTTGGATGGTATCACCCAATTAAAATTGTCTTTACATGATCGATTTGAAATGAAGGATTTAGGTCCCTTATGTTATTTCCTTGGCATTGAAGTTGCATCTTCCCCTAAAGGTTATCTCATTTCTCAGTCTAAGTATGCAACTGACGTTTTTCAAAAAGCTCGTATTACAGATACTAGAGTGGCTAATACACCTCTTGAGCTCAATGTGCGTTATTCTCCGTCTAATGGTACCCCTTTGGATGATCCTACTCTTTATCACACTATAGTTGGGAGCTTGGTTTATCTCACTATTACTGGCCCTGATATTGCAAATGTCGTTCATATTGTTAGTCAGTTTGTCTCTTCTCCCACTACTCTTCACTGGGCTACTGTGATTCGTATTTGACGCTATCTTCAAGGGATGTTGTTTCAAAGCTTATTGCTTCCTTCCACCTCAACTTTGGAGCTTCGAGCCTTTTCTGATGCTAGTTGGGCTGGCGATCCTTTTGATCGGAAGTCTACTACTGGTTATTGCATTTTTCCTACTGATTCCCTTATCTCCTGGAAGAGTAAGAAACAATCAGTTGTTTCTCATTCTTCTACTGAGGCTGAGTATCGTGCTATGGCCTCTACTGCTGCTGAAACTGTTTGGCTTCGGTGGTTGCTTCAAGATATGGGTGTTTCTCTCTCTATGCCTACTCCTATATATTGTGATAATAAAAGTGCCATTCGAATTGCTCACAACTCTGTCTTTCATGAGATCACAAAGCACATCGAGTTGGACTGTCACTTTGTTCGCCATCATTTCCAGCAAGGCACTATCTCTCTTCCTTTTGTCTCCTCCACCATGCAAATTGGCCGACTTATTCATCCAGTCTCACACTCTTGCTCGCTTCCGCTTTCTTCTTAGTAAACTCTCTCGATGCTTAATACTATAACATCGTGAGTTTGACAGGGGATGTGACAATTGTATAGCCAATATTAATATATATTTGAGTCTGTCTTTTAAGGGTAGTTAGGTCTTTTATTTATCTAGGGCATCTTTATATGCCTATATATTGTAAGCCTACAGCAGCTGTAAATTTTAATCGTTTTGTGAATATATTTGCATTCTCTGCTTCTGCTTGAATTGTTCACACTTAAAACACCACTTAAGGGCCATTCTTACAGGATTTGCATGTTGATGAGATTAGCAAATGTTGAAGGAATTTCACCACTGAGTCCACAGCTTTCCATGTACCTGCGAAAATCATAAACTGATTACTACCAATTTCATAGGATAAATGCATTCCTTGCTCATCGATAATGACGAACAAACCGTTCCTTAGTGAAAAATTAAAAACACATTGCAACATGTGATTCATATTCGATGAGTTCAATGAAGCACTCACAATTTCTCGAGCTTGACTAAATTACCAAGTTCTGGAGGGAGTGTTCCAGAGAAATTATTAAATTCAAAGGAACTGCACAAGTCATGTTGAAAAGGTATAAAATTAAATAAAAGCAATAATCAGAAATGATAGGGGACTCTATATCTAACATGTTTCAATTCAATACAGTATTTCTCATTTGTGTAAAACACAAAATTTAATTGTGTTCGGTCATGTTTCATTGCTTACAGGATAGTTAGCTCCTTAAGGTTTCCAAGCTCCTTGGGGATGGGTCCAGAGAATGAATTGATGGCAATTGACCTGAATGGAAATATATCAATTAAAGATATTAGCACCTGTTTATAATTCATGATAAAAACAGAATAATTTTCTGTATAGTACTATGTGCTTCTTTTACCGTATGGTGTAATACTCACTTGGGAGATCTATGTTTCATGTCCTCGAAGAAGAAATAAACCAACAAAATGTCAAACAAAGTAGGGCAAATATTCAATTATACTGGTATTTATACATGTACAAAGATGTGTTAACCCTAAATAAAATAAGAAATATATCTAAATTACAACAGGAAGTAAATCTCTATTACAATAGGACTAAATAATAATTGGTAAGTAACCAAAATTCTAATAAAATAAGGAACCAAAATCCTAACTAAGTAAGGACTCGCCAACACTCCCCCTCAAGTTGGGCAAAGATATTTCGCACGCCCAACTTGACAAGCGAGTCACAGAATACTTACTTGAGAAGCACCAATTATAGAGAAGGTGTTTTCGTCAACCACAAGTGAAACAAGTGACAAACTAAAGCAAAGTTCACAGCGAAAACACAAGAGCAAACCGTAAAAAATAGGGCACATAGCAGAACACAGAAACCCTGTGAGCACGGCAGTATGTAAGGCAAAACATAAAAACTCTGTGAGCACGGTAGTAGATTAGTCAGAACACAGAAACCGAAACCCTGTGAGCACGGCAGTAGATAAGGCAGAACACAGAAACCCTGTGAGCACGGCAGTAGGTAAGGCAGAAGCAAAGGCAAAGGGCAAGGCCACAGCAACAACAACGACAATGACCACATCAACGGAAAGCGAAGCAAGCAAAGGCAATATTAATGGCGGCAACATCGACCACAACAGAAACACACCAGCAAAGGCATGAGCAACAACATTGGCACTATAACAAGCAAGAGCAACAAGGCAGGGACATCACAGGCATCATCAACAGTAATTAACACTGTCCCCAGCAAGAGTCATAATAGGCAGGAGCAATAACATTGTCCCTAGCACTTGGCACCAGCAAATGACATAGTAGTCAACCGCAATAACAATGACAAATACTTCCATTATCGCAGAGACAACTTCTCTTCACTCTCCCTCTCCCCCTAAAGAGAAGGGGTCGATAGAGCCATATGATCAGTGGTACTTGAGAAACAGGCACGGAAAATCAACCATGATAGATAGGTAGGTGAATTGCAATAGAATAGATGAGCAGCAATGTCACTCCCCCTCAAATCCGACGATGTATGAGAGTTTAGATTTGGAGAGAGTAACACCCAAATAAACAGAGAGACAAAGGCCAGCTAGGAGAAGGCTCGGCGAGTGGTGACGAGGCTTGCGGAGGTTTGAGATGGCTCGGTGAGCGGTGACGAGGCTTACGGAGGAAAGAGATCAGGCCATCAATGGCCAAGGGGCGTGTTGCCCATATGGTATACATTTAAAAAAGAGGCTCGGCTGTGAGCGCAAGAGACTGAAACTAACATGGGCTCAATCTGATTTTAACAAAAAGCAAGCTCATAGAGAGATGAAAAGTAAGAGAAAAAAGGCAGCAGTAAACATATGTAGAGAAAAAGAAAGGTAATGACTAAACATAAACACGGCAAAAACAGAGACAAGGGTAAAATTGCATAATTGTGCGGTTATGGCTAAGGCAGAAGAAATATGTTGATTATTAAGGAAATGAGAAACGGGGATTTACAGCAAGGTGAAGACCTATGATGGGTTAGGAATGAGGAACGCCAACGACTCTCAATTTGTCAGAGGATATCACAGGTTAGGAACTAGGCTCTGATACCATGTCAAACAAAGTAGGGCAAATATTTAGTTATACTCAAATATGCTCATATTATTATTCTTCTCCAATATTGAGGTATTTATACAAGTACAAAGATGTGTTAACCCTAAATAAAATAGGAAATATATGTAAATTACAATAGGAAGTAAATCTCTATTACAATAGGACTAAATAATAATTGGTAAGTAACCAAAATTCTAATAAAATAAGGAACCAAAATCCTAACTAAGTAAGGACTCGCCAACACAAAATTGATTGATTTGTAAGAAATACAATTCCAACTTATATATCAGGACCAAAAACAAAAAGGAAAGCCAATCACCAAGCAGCTAGTCTTACCTCAAAGATTATAATTAGTAAGTAGTTCCTTAAAGCTTACAAAACAGATAAAGGAAAATAGAACCAGAGTCAATTATAGAAATTGTACAAGGGAATGAGACTCATCAAAGTATTTGACAGATAAAAAATTTCTACCAAAACTTAAATAAATGCTCTCTCACTACTTACAATATCGTCAACGCAGACATATTGCCGATGAATGCTGGTAGGGGACCGGTGAAATAATTCTGATCAATTTTCCTACAAGAATTGAAACAAAATGAAATGACCAGCGATTAATCTCCAAGTATAAAAAAATATTTGTGACAATTTTGAACGGTAAGAAACCTGTGTCTTCTATATGAAAATGTAAACTGTGATAAACCAAACAACAGAGAAGGGGTTGGAAAAACTTCATACAAAAAGGTCAGATATCTTAAAGCCACAAATTCTTCTGGAAACACCCCTCGTTTGTTCAGTTCAAAAACTCTCCTGGAAAGAAAAAAGATTGAGCGGTTAGGCACTTAATATTACAATTGATATATCAGGCATGATCTGCTTAGTTTTCTAACACATAATTAATGGAGTTGCTACAGTCAACAACACAAGCCTAAAGAGTATGGAGAGAGAGAGAGAGAGAGAGAGAGAGAGAGAGAGGAGGGTAACATACAGTAGGGTGATGTGGCAGGTAGTATTTTTTTCATAAGTACAATCGCATTTGATGGATGGATTATTAGCTGGATCCTCAAACGGGGTTCCATTAACGGCAGATCCACTGCATGGATCTCCACTGATATTCCACAGCCCCGGCACGGCTTGCGTGTCCCATTGCTGGAATATTGAGTTCAACGCCCTCACTGCACTCTCAATTCAATCGTTGTGTACACATCACATAACGTACTTATGTTACTAGACTGTCCAGAAATCACAAGGAGGAAGAAAAAACAACATCCTCCTCGAATTTAAAAGATGCTTAGAAATATGTACAACTTTGGAAAGCATGGCTAGTTTACCTTCAGATGGATCCGTCTTTTGTGCCATGGACACCTGAAACCAGAAGCATACGCTGCAAAAGAAGGTAACAGACACAGTAAGATGCCATGGTTGCTTCAACATCCTCCTCGAATCGATCATGTTATTGTACACAAGCGCTGGCTCCTCGACGGCACAAAATTTGAATTGCCAATGGTTCCTAAAGTACTTGTTCTAACACAAAGAGTAGAGAACAATCCATTTTCAACAATCAGAAGTATCTGCATCGATGAATTATTGACAACATATTTACTATAAAGTTCTATTCATGCGTCTAATCTGATGAGAAATATATTTATCTGTCGACAAATGTTGTTGGGGTAGATTCCATTAATTAGCATGGATGTTAAGGATGTGGATGTATGTGGAATATTTCCAGGTAGATTTTAGCCACACTTTGACAATCTCAGCATTAAGACTACGTTGACTGACTTCAGAGGTTTTGTATATATTATTACTTCTTTTTTCCTTTCCAAGTTGCATGATCAGATGGCTGCCACTTTTCTAATTTCCCACCTGCCCATGTTGGCTGCCAGCTTTTTTGGTTTGTTTTTTCTCTTTCTTCCTTCATCGGTTGTACAAGTTGGTGGGATTTAATTTCAGTGTTTGTTAAGAGCCATAGATTCAAACTGATCTAATGGCTGAAATTTGGGCGCATCCATGCTCCTGGAGCATGGTAGAATTTTCGCCTCAGAGATTTTTTGGGTCACTGAGAAAGATTTCGATTAATATCAATAATGTTAAAGTGTATATTGACATGACAACCTCAGCGTCAAGACTACGTTGACTTCACAAGTCGTGCACGGATTTTTTATATATTTCCAAATGGCATATGAACAGATGGTTGCCACTTTTCTAAGTTCCCACTTTTCCAACTGTCTTTGAATCGGCAGTAAAGAAACAAGGCCTTATTGGATACGTTGGACGACAAAATGTTAAATTGTCAAAGGTGATGAATTGCCGAGCAGTATGATGATGTGGAAACTGGCCCCACTATGACTAACGTCATCATAGAATCGATTTTTTAAACAAAATTATTCTTTTACCAGATAATTATCTTTCTTTTATTTGACACAAATTTTCAACTATTAGATTAGTACAATAAATGACTAATATCAAACAAACTAATTTTTTATATATTTTTTTATATAATGATATATTGTAATTAAATTTTATTGACTTTCCCATTCCATTTCTCTCTCTGTATTAATATTTAGCTTTTCTTTTTTATATGACCCCTGAAAATGTATTTGAGTCTCATTTTGCCCCCTGAACAAGGGCAGATCCATGTATAGACTAGGATGGACTCTAGCACAGTGTGAAAATACTAAAAATACTAAACTTAGTGCAAATTTTATAAGCTAATCCTACTCCAAAAAATATTAGCCGACGATCTCTTTGTCTCCTGGCCTGTGATTGTTTTTTGTTTAATATTAGCTCACCTTTCTGTTAAAAAAACACATTTATAACTGCTTTTGGAACATGATAGTAATAATAAATTAATATCAAAACAAACATGGGAAATATTGAATGTCCGCCACTGCCAACTGAAAATTTAAAAATTTCTTCATGCTTTATGTTCCCTAGTAGCCGTAAACCCCCTTTCCTTTTTTGCCAAAATAAACTGTAAACACCTCTTCTTTGGCTCTATGTTAAATATTTTTACAAGTGTCAACTAATTAAGGTGGTTTTGAAGTTAAAACTCCAAGGCTTGAGGTTAAATAGTGTCTGGTCTAGTCCTTATGTAGTTTGGATTGCTTCTGTTGAATTGCATTTGCATTACTTCTTCTAGCTGCATAGTATTTCCAATAGAAGGAGAAAGGTTTGTTTTAGAATTTTTTTTTTTTAAAGATGTTATTTTATTTTTTATTTACTTCCTGGTTTTGAAATATTTTAAATGTTATTATATATATATATATATATATATATTACTTGGAGTCACTAAAACCAAGAAAAATATTAGCCCACCTTTTATAAAATTCATGGATCCATCATTGTCCCTGTAACTCATTTTGTCTCACTTTACTCCATTTTTCACACATATTTATCTCACTTTGCCTCGATTCCGGCTAGGCCCACAATTTCTGGTCAAAATATTAATTTCTGAAAATATTGTTGAAGTACATAGGTAAGTGAATGTTGTGGGAGCAAATATTGTCGTCTCCAATCACAGCGCATCACGTGGAAAAGAAGATTATCCCTTAAATTAATTAATTGAACCAATTATTTGGCTAATTAATTAATTGGGATATTATCTTATAATTAATAAGGATAATATCATTAATTCAGATATTATCTTAGCAAGAGATGTAATCAAGTCTGACTCAACCTCTACAAATTTGGGTAAAGAATAAACTCCTCGAAATAAGAGTTTATTCTCTACGAAACCCTAACTCCGAGGCCCTGTGAATAGATGACTTCATTCATCATTCAAGGTACTTCAAAAAACCTACTTCTAAACCCTAGAAAAATACCCGAAGCTCTTTCTCCCTCTCCACTCTCCATATTTTCTCCACAAGGCTCCGGCCACCACACACGGCTCCAGCCACTGGGTTCACCCCATACATATATCTCCATACCCTTTTGTTAGCTATTGTTTTCCTACAAACACTCGAACTAACTTAGGCATCAAATGGCCTTTGGCCAACACCCCCCAGGTGTGGTCTATTACTCCAGTCTTTTTTGCATGAATCGAGGAAGAGAGAGAAGGAATATCAAAGGTTGAAGAATCATAAAGCGAATATTCTCTTGCGAGGATTTTTGCACAAACAAATGTACAACAAGTGATTTCTGTTCTCAGTAAGGAGAGAGAATGCTCCAAAGATATGATTGAGAAATCTTTGCAAAGTATTGTATATTATTAGAACAGAACTTTTTAAACATAACCTATGTAATTATATAAGTGAAGAATTCACATTACGGTTTTGACAAAAGTATACATGCCCCCATAATATGAATTATGAGCACTACAATATAGAAGGACTTGATTACATGGCGATGCAACTTGAATAGGTTTTTCACCTTTTCTACTTCGCTTGGGTGGCCATGACATACTATTATGTATCACTCATGTTTTGTGGAAGCTATGTAAGATCTAAATATAATTAACCTTTAATAGAGAGAATTAAATTTAATTCACACTGGGTTTGGATGAATCAGACCTTCCCACTACCTCGCTAATTGGAACCTAAGAGATCGTCCACCAATAAATGTAATAAGAGTAACAAATGAAGAAGATAAGATGTTGAAAGTCAATGGTCAAAATCAACGGTCAAAGTCAAAGTCAATGTGTTTGACCAAAATAGTTGACCAAGTCAAACTATTCGGACTATGGTTAGGACTTAATGATTAAATCACAAATCATAATTAATTTGTTAATTATGAATTTAGTTTGACCGTTGGAATCAATTGTGCTTTAAATGCATGTTGGGCCAAATGGTGAAATAGTCAAAGGGCCCATTGGGCTTAGAAACATGTGTTGTATGACAACATAAATTAAATGAGCCCAAGAGGAGCCTAGGAAACACTATGGCCAAAATACAAGGATGGGGTTTTGCTTCATCTTTTGTATTGGCTTATATAAGCCACACTTAGACCATTTTCTATCTAGGGTTTGAAGAATCCAACTTTGGAGTGGGCTTGAGAGGAGAGAAATCTCCACTCTACCATGCTAGAACCGGCCACCAAGAGGAGAGGGCTAGCACCTTGCCGCCTTTTGGTTATCTTCTTCATCTCTTACACTACATTTGTGTGTATAAACTAGAGGGTATCTACTTTGGTACCTTGTGAAGACTCTATGAAGCAAGCAACAAGGAAGACGGTCTTTCCAAATGTGAAAACTGGGAGACCATCTAAGAGAGCTTCAAGGATAAGAAAGTCTCATCCTTTCCTCCCATTTCTTCTGTGCATAAGTGAGATTAGACCTGGAAAGATACTTGAAATTTGGTAGCATTAGGCTTAATAAGATCTAAAATTCGTTTCTGCCTCTTTGAATGTTAGATTCATGTATGTTGTAGCTTAAAATCCATGAGTTTAAATTTAAATGCATGTTTCCTTCAAAGGTTAAGTTATGGAGTCACCTTAGAGGTTTGCAAATGGCATGGGCTAAGGGTATTAGGACCCTTGATGTTGAATGTGACTCTTTATCTGTTGTTTCTCTGATTGCTAAGGCTTCTGGAGAAATGAGGAAACAAGTATAGAGTCAGTGAAGAAGTTCTTAGAGAATGAATGTGAAATGGCAATGACAATGGATGGGTTGCCAGACAAGTTCTTTGAGTCCTTTATCATGAAAGGCATTAAAGTTGATCTCCTTGAACCAAGTCGTATTGTTTGCTCCTTCAAAGTACCCCCTCGTTTGTTGAAAGGAGGCAATTTCATGCACGGTGCAGCCTATGCTTACCCTGGTGAGGAAGTTGAGATTGAGGCCAAGGCTTTACGAGTTTGGAAGGCAATTGGTGTTGCCAGTGTTGAGTTAAGGAAGAAGAAGACATGTAAAATTATGGCTCAGGGCCGTCATACCAAGTACCTTGCTCTCACTACCAAAATCTAAATAGCTTGGAAGTTGGAACCGAGACAATTCAGTCTGTGTTCCTGTGTAAAGATTTTTCAACAGTGAATAAATTTAATTGAATTATATAAATTCATAGTTTGAGATACAAATTAATTATCAAATTTTCATCAGACTTGTATATAATATTGAGAAGTCTTTTGGTGTTGTCAATGTTGGGGAAATATTGTTGTCAAACTGGTGCTTCTCTCTACACTAAATAAAGTGTGAACAGCTTGGAACCAACCATTCAATGTTTCAATTTACAAATTTGTGCTCATGGTTATAGTTCACATAGTTTGACATGGTTATAGTTCACATAGTTTGACATGCAAGCAACGCTCAATTGCATCTCTCCTCAGACTGATACCAATCAAAAAAGTTATCAAAAATCAGAAGATTTTAATTGCTTAACCTTTTGATCGCAACATGATACAACTGAATCATTTTTTATTTGAGTCATAATTCGTCAAAATCGCATTCCTCATCATAATTGTATTCGTCATCATAGTTGCATCCATTATATTGGTCATTTGCAACATATGTATCATCATCATGGCCTTGTCTGGCTTCAACCTCTTCACTGTATCCATTACTTTCATGCTCAAAATCATCATCATGACTGCCTTCAAAATTGTTCTTCTCATTTGACAGTTGCATATCACCTGGATTGCCACAATTAGACTTTGTGCCTTCTTCAAATGCAGGTGCATAACCCTGATTTTACACATGGGGAAAAAAATTAGAAAAGGTTCTGCAATTACTGGCAGAAAGACACCTCTATTCTCTAAAACCTACCAGGATTTCTAACTAGGTAGGAACTACATTGCATGGCAAAAAAAACTATTAACCATATAAAAAGATGAAAGATTTTCCTATTTTTTAAAGTCTCCCATTAATTGCCAATAAGTAAACAACCTGCACAATTGATCATTCTTTTACGTATTAAGTTCTATCTTGCCACGGTTTGTGACACCTTCCATTAAACAGGAATTTGGCATCTGCCCACTAACCAGACATTAAGAAAACAAAAACTATATTGAACAAGTAACATCATTTGACAATCGAAATTAAATGTGCCATTAGATTTGATTGGCTTTTAGTCGCTTGTAGTCTGTGCATCAGTTAATGAGACCTTGGATGTTGACAGAACATAATATGAGATTTGCAAAAAAAAAAAAAGCAAAATTGATTTTAAAACAAGACATATATAAGATGCTTACAAGCTCTTCATTTAATTTATCCAAAGCATCATAGTTGATTTTTGAACTCAGCCTCTGCAAGAACAAAATGTCACATTAGTATCTGTTAAATAAATTATAAGTAGGACAACCAACATGGCAGGAAAATTTAAGCACCAAAAATTCCATAAACCAGTTTATTAACTTACATTCTTAGTATCCATCACAGTAGAAACTTTGACAGCCTTTTCTGGCTTTTTAGCACGAGTAGCTTTCTTGGCCATTCTAGCGCGTTTTCTACTCTTTTCCTGCCAATTTTATAGTTGCATATAGAGATCAATACATAAGACTCAATGCTAGCAGTAAAACATACACAGATAGTCGAAAGAACAAAAGATAAGTCAAATGCAAATAAGATTGAAGTGAAAACTTTCAACACAGTTATGCAGTGTGTGACTCCAATAACAGCTCAGAACTAGGCAAGAACTCTAAGCTGGACGAGACTTCCAAGCCTATGCTTCAGATCACAACGCACATATGACATGCAGCAAACATAAACTCAAATACAAGAAAAGAGGTCAGTTTTAAAAGTGAAGAATTCCCGCACAAAATCGCAGAGCTAAGGAGAATGAAGAGGCAAATAATGCAGGGGCTGATAATCATGATTAACTACATAACCTCAATTATTTTCAATCTAAAGAATCAAAAGCCAAAAATATAGACAACAAATAAAAAGAAACCATGGAACAAACAGAAACTAAGAAAGCCCCTAGCCTTGCACCGAATCCTTGTGAACACACATATGATAAAATTTATGGATTTCAAAGGCATTACCTTATCATAGTCCTTGTTCATTGCTTCCCAAATCATTCTTTTAAACAGTGCCGCCTGCTTGCTGTTAAGGTAGCCAACAACCTACAAACCATAAGCATCATGCCTTCCATGTCAAAATTCCAAAAATAAAAAATTGAAGCAACAATCATATACAGATCCGAATAAAAGACAATACTTTACAGATAAGTCTAGACCAAGCACTATATACCAAGTGGCTATGATGGAAGTGATCTTGAAGAAAGCTGACGGATCATGGGCAGGGGGTAACTTTCCTTTTCAGGATCACTGCTTTTGTCTTTCATTAATTTTTACCCTTTATTTTAAAACATAGAAAATGTGGTTGATTGTCAAGAACCAAGAACAAAACTTTTCACAATAACCATGAAAGGAAATTCCAAGAGCATTGATATGTAGATTAAATTCAAATCATCATTGAGGAATTTGAGCATCTACCTTCTATTCATCAACTTGAGAAAAATGGGCAACCACGATTCAAACTCAAGAAAAGCAAGAGCAATATATATATAATTATCTGCGTACCTCTGCATCGTCAATATCAGAGAGGCTTTCTGAGACATCACCATCCGCAGGTGACATTGCGTACCCACAGAGGCCTTTCTCTTCTTGCCACCTCTTCTGTAACTCTTATGGTTCTTTTAAAGTTTGTGGAATTTATATCGACTGGAGCGTAAATTCCTTGATTCTCCGAACCGACCTAATTCGGGTTCTTTTGTTCAATTCAAGTTAGTCCAGATTTAGTTTTCATTTTTTAAATGAAAAGCACTGAACGAAACCCAAAAGCTAAAGGAATATAAGAGGCCCAACATACTAGGTTTAATTGAGATTGGGCCAGCAAACCAGAATACACAGCCCAGTCCCCCAATCTTTTTTTCTTTTTCTTTTTTGACGAAATTCCCCAATCCAAACCAACACACACACACAAAAAAGAAAAAGATCCGACATATGAAGAAATTGTTCGATGTGACCATGTCGGCCTATACTAGTACTACTAATAATAAAGCTTAAAAGAACATTTAAAACATCATTTCATTATAAATTTTTACCACTTAAGATAAAAATCACAAACAACATATATTACTAAATAGGCAAACATATAAAATCTGAGTTTGCCAAGAATAATAGGCAACTAACTGATTGTGAAGATGACATCCTTGCAGCTGGATTCCATAAGCCTCTTCCTCTGCCCTTATTAACTTGAATTTGGGTTGGGACAGTGTAAGTTTGAGTTAGGATAGCTTTTTTTTGGATTGGGGCAGTGTCAGTTTGGGCCGAGGCAGCATTAGTTTTGGCTGGGGCAATATTATTTTGCGCATGCATTCCATATCAGCATC
>NC_034012.1:5293250-5354803 GCF_000346465.2 Prunus persica | reverse complement strand
ATTGACTCCACCTATATTAGAATTGCCCACTTTAGTATAGTACAACACAACAATCTTATTACATGGCATTTGGCCCAGCATGTCAACTAGTTTAGCATCAGAGCTGATAAGTTCAAGCCCACCTACACCATGGGTTCCACCCTTCCTATACCATATTTCCAGATTTGGTTTGGGGTTGGAAATGTCTACATTGTAACCAAGCCCTTTCCCTACCTTTCTTAAGTCCACCAATGACAGAAAATCCTCTACAACATTATCCAAGTAACAAACTTTTTCATTTTTATACTCCCCACTTTCCAACACACCCACATAGTGAAGTTCTAAACTACAGTTTTCATGGTTATCTGCACAGTAAACAAGGGTCAAAACAATGCTAAAACACACACACCTGTTTTGGAATCATAAAATCAGACAAAACCATGTTTTAATTCAATGTTCTGCACCAAAACCAAAATATACAGTACACAGTTCGTTCAGTTTTTTAATTGCTATGGAATAACTTCAGTCCATTTGGTGTGAGGCATAGATAGAAGACAAGAAAGGATAAAAAAAAAACCTTAAGTGTTGCAGTCAAGGACAGTATAAAGTAAAGCATGTAAGGAATCTTTAAAAGCTATGGACCACACAAATGAAAACAAAACCAACTGATACCTATTCAAACAAGCAGAATCACTTACTGTATTTAGGAGGAACACCACCCCAACGGAAGTCAAACTCTTCCATCACTATCAACCAAAAGGGCAAAAAACCCAACTATCCCCAAAATGAAACCCTAACCTTTAATTGTACCCCTGATCAACCCCAAATTTCGAAGCTTACACAGAAAATTTCTCACTCACTCAATCACTGCTACAACAAATTTAACTCCAATGGCTGCCTCTGAAGGGATAGCTTATCGTATGCAACTCCAATGGCCGCCTCAGAAAGGATAGTTCACGTGCTTTCCCCTTTCTTCAGCACTAAATTGGATTTGTTTCGTTCAAAAAGACGAAAAGTCGAAGATACCCTGAACAACAAGAGCACGTGACACTCACATGGTCAATCTCAACGGATTCTGTTACGGCAGGACCTAATTGCAACTTATTGTTTAATTAAAGGATTTCGTTGCCTCAAAATTTAGTTCACGAACCCAATTGCAAATGGGGCCATAATTCAAGGACGTCTACAGTAATTACCCAAGAAACAAAATATACTATAAAAAGAAAAATATGGCATTGAAGTTTGGAACTCTGACCCAAGAGCAAATATTGGAAAGCTAGCCCCATTTCACTGGTCTAGGTTGTTTTTTGGTCCGAAATTCCACTGCTCTACGTAAGTTAACGTTAGATTTTTTGTATTATAAAAGCCTTTAAGCATTTCATCCAAGCATCCAAGCATCCAAGCATCAGTTCATCTAATGCTACTTGTGGACAACAACGCTCTCAGTTGATGAGGTATCATCATCCACCAAAAAGCTACATGTGGTTACATCTTTGAAATCCCAATCTGTCAAATAACTTGGCTTTGACATAACAGTGCTTGCTTCAATATCTCCAGAAAGGATTGCCACCACACGTGACATCGATGGTCTCATCATTGGTGAAGCCTGAGTGCAGAGGAGAGCTGCTTTTATCAATCTAGTTGCGTCATTTTCATCAAACTCTGTCAATCTCGGATCCACCAGCCCCAGACTCTGGTCGTTTTCATGTAAAGTCCATGCCTGAAAACAAACATCATGGCATGGTCAAAAAGGAAAAAAATAAAGAAGTTTTCACAGCAATGCTAAAATAAAAGTAGCTAGGCTAAGTTTCCCTACCCATTCAAGAAGATAAATCCTCTCAGGATCCAAGTTGTTGTCAGAATTTGGTCTCCCGCTGATGATCTCCAAAGCAACAACCCCGAAACCGAAAACATCAGCCTTTTCTGTCAGATGTCCACGCATTGCATACTCCGGCGCCAAATAACCTCTACAAGATCATGAAATGGTTACTAAAAATGTTTCTTGGATTAAACCCTTGTCACGAATCACGATTAACAATGTATAACTTAAACGGAGGCTTACATTGTCCCTGCAACCCGGGTGCTAATGTGGGTTTTTTCGTCATCATAAAGCTTTGCCAATCCAAAATCTGATATTTTTGGGGAGAGTTCTGCATCGAGCAAAATATTACTGGCTTTGACATCTCGATGTACAATCCTGGGCCTTGACTCCTCGTGAAGGTAAGCAAGTCCTCTTGCTGTTCCCAACAATATATTGAAGCGGGTAGGCCAGTCAAGGTGCAAGTCATTTCTTCCTGAAACATTACATGGAGAAGAAACCAGTGCATGTTAACACTAATATAAAAAGTAGAAGAGAAAAATAAAAAGAAATTGGATGTAACCTAGAGTACTTTAAACTGCAGAGAGTTTTTAATTTCATATGATTCGAATATTACTATTTTGGTTTTTTTAAACTTCACCTCCTCAGCAGAGAAAGTTATACAAATTGTTTGCGTAAAAAACTTGGATGAACTTTTAGAGTCCTTGAAACTGCAGAGTATTCTGTTTCTATAAAACCTACCAAAAAGTGCCTGATCAAGGCTCTTGTTTTCAAGATACTCATAAACCAAAATGCGCTGGGTTCCTTCAGTGCAGCATCCATACAATTTCACTAGATTGCGATGTTGGACTGCAGATATCGTAGCAATCTCGGTTACAAATTGACTCTTCCCTTGGTGAGATGCTACTGAAAGTTGCTTCATAGCCACTACCCTCCCATCAGATAGTGTACCCTATAAACAGAAATACAATTCAGTGACATGAAAGGGAAGTGAAAAGAATCTGTTTTGCTTCTCTCTCAATTTGTTTTTGTAAGAAGTCAAAATCATTACTTTAAAGTAGCAGATATTGATGTAAAATAGATCTCACCTTATAAACAGGTCCATATCCTCCCTCTCCTAGCTTATTTGAAGGATTAAAATCTTCTGTTGCAGCTCTCAACTCAGCAAAACTGAAAGTATTTAGTCGGGGACCTAATCCTAGAAGATCTGCATATTCAAAAGAGAGTATGACATAGGCTTAAATTTCGAAACAACACATCAGAATTATTCTCTCAAATATGCTTATCAACAGTAGAAAGAACCTAGAACCCCATTCAGAATTAACCCTTAATAATATGCTCATTGCTCTTTTACCTTCATCGTCATCTTTTTCTGATGTTTTTCTCCGCATATATATAACTGCAAATAATAATAGCAAGATCACTACTCCGACAGGGACTGCAATACCAACTATCAACCCAGTCCTTCTCTTCTTTCCCGGAGTAGTTGGTGTAAAATCTGAGCAATGAAACAAAATAATTGTTCAGTGTGTCAATCAATTGACAGCACATAAATACATTTAAACCATTCATAGGAAATCTTCATAACTTGACATTATATAATATACCTGATGTAGCATGGACAGCCGATATTAGCGGGCCATAATCACCTTGTTCAGGTATGCAACATGTTCCCTTACCAGCCCAGAACAGATGAATATCTAGGTAATTCTCTGTCACATTAACCTTGAAGGGTCTCTTAACTGCTCTGTTAACCCCACCTGCCTCCTTCGATATGTCGAAGTCCTTTCTTATGAGGTTCCCCTAGGAAGCAAATGAAGAGATAGTTAAATAATTCTGTCTAATGAGGTTGCCTTCAAATAGTTTATTAGCAGCCTTACTTGAATATAGATATCAAATACACGCCTTCCTAGACTTTGCCAAGTTTGATTAGTGCGGCTAACAAAAACCGTTTCTGCAAATTGCAATGTTACAGTGTAAGGTCCATTATGAAGACCCAGGCCATAGTATCTCAGTGAACCTGGGGACTGTCTTGAAGTCTCGAAAAGCTTTGGGGTCACATCTGTACCGGAGACTTGCTTATCGGTGGTTTTCACAAATGATTGATCCGGTCTATCATAAACCAAACCCACATTGCTAACAGCCCATTTCTTATCGGTGGTTACATAAAATGTTGCTGGCCCAAGAGCTGAGTCTTCAACCTCATACAATATGCCATCATTTCCTCTCATTTGTCGTCCTCCACACTTGATTGAGAAGTTTGTATCTGTACAATTCAATGTAATAGAACAAGATATGCTTACTAGATATATCAAGACATTCCTACAATATGTATACATAATGAGATAAGCAATGCCTATTGCTGTAACATGATCTTGCATTAAAGAAATAAATGCTAGTGAAATATAGAAGAAGATTACATAGTGGGGTATTTCGATTGCATTGAAAATTCCTCTGGAGGCAATGCAATCCAGGAAGACTGTAAACACAGAGAACAATTATTATTTATAATAATAAACTGTAGTGGAAGAATCCATTCAACTGCAAAAGTGTAATAACAATCACTTTATGTTTGAACTATCCGTCTAAAAAAAAGGTATTTTGATTCAACTCACGTCGTGTTTGAACTGTCAATTGTGAAGTTGTTGACCACTAAGTTCCTGCATAAAATCATTAATCAATCAACATATGAAGATGAAAATTTCATGTTCAAGTTCTAAACACATCAGTTCTTCAAATCCATCCCTTCTAATTTATTGAATTTCATTCATGCGGTATTATATATTCACAATAAAGGTGATTTGGACCATAAAAATGAAGGTGAACGATAAAAAGGAGACATACAGTTGCAATAATGGGGTTACCCATGCGGGAAAGCTTCCTGACAAATAGTTGTAAGACAAATCTCTGCAGATAACAATTAATACAGAATGAGAAGGCACATAAATGCATGAAAGTTCAAAGGAATTTAAGTTAGAAAAAGACTGCTAGAATGCGCACACACACAGAGTACTGGTTTGATTGCCAGTACATATAGCATACTTTTATGACATGAGGACTTACATAGTATGTAGTCGATCGAGCCTTTGGCTTGGAAGAGGTCCAGACAGACTATTGTTTCCAAGAAATCTGGCCATATCAATTATAGGAGGCACCCAGAAAAGAATTAAAAAAACAAGAAAAAGGTCAGATGAATGACTAAGTTTCTGAGAAGGAAATCCAATGGCATGAGTACAGAAAAATGTAATAAAGAAGGCAGGGCTTATTACAAGTATGTAAGAGAACTCATGTTGAACAAAGAACTTGGGAGTTGGCCTGTTAAATTGTTGAAACCCAGATTCCTGCAACATGAATGATAAGGTTAGAAAGCAATTAGAATGAAAGAAAATTAATTGGTATTTTTGGGATTTGAACTTATATATCCGCTGGAACGTACATTATTGTTAAATTTTGATATTCTCCAATATCAGAAGAATGCTACCATTGATTAATGCATTCCGTAGAATTCTGTTCCACCACCAAAAAATTTAGTGCACAGTAAATGAGTAAGATTGCAAATTTTAAAGGAAAAAAGAAGTTATATCACGATTATTTGGAGGGATGAGAATGTTAACTTACAAAACCTTCAAGTTCTTCAAATTTCTTATAAAATCAAGAGAGGAGCTCACATTAGATATATCACTGATTCGCCTGCATTATCATACACAAACATAAGTGATGCTAGTGTAGTGAGAGAGAGAGAGAGAGAGAGAGAGAGAGAGAGAGAGAGAGAGAGAGAGAGAGAGAGAGAGAGAGAGAGAGAAACGTATGAAGCATTTGCCCTTACAGATCGTTCAATGAAGTCAGTTGAGAAAAATTGGTTGGTATTGGGCCTTCAAAAGAGTTCCCTTGAAATCTCCTACAAAGACATTTGAGATGCTTGTGAATAAGAGACCCATCTCTCAGCCATGCAGGTCTGCTTTCATAAACTGCAGAAGGTTAAAAGTTTTCCATACTTACAAATCAGTTAGTTTTGTCCAATTCCCAATGAAAGCAGGTATCTTTCCTGAGAAAGCAATGTCTGATGCATGGCTAAAATTCAAAAAGTTGACTCATAGTAAGCTCATCCCAGAATAGCAATCTCAAAGTACTGAATAAACAAAAAACTTAAAACACCACTTAAGGGCCATTCTTACAGGATTCGCATGTTGATGAGCTTAGCAAATGTTGAAGGAATTTCACCACTGAGTCCACAGCTTTCTATGTACCTGCGAAAATCAAAAACTGATTACTACCAATTTCATAGGATAAATGCATTCCTTGCTCATCAATAATGACGAACAAACCGTTCCTCAGTGAAAAATTAAAAACACATTGCAACATGTGATTCATATTCGATGAGTTCAATGAAGCACTCACAATTCCTCGAGCTTGACTAAGTTACCAAGTTCTGGAGGGAGTGTTCCAGAGAAATTATTTGATCCAAAGGACCTGCAACAAGTCATGTTGAAGAGGTATAGATTTAAATGATAGGGGGTTCTATATTTAACATGTCCCAAACTTTAATTGTGTTTTCTTATGTTTCATTGCTTACAGCATAGTTAGCTCCTTAAGATTTCCAAGCTCCTTGGGGATGGGTCCAGAGAATGAATTTTGGGCAATTGACCTGAATGGAAATATATCAATTAAAGATATTACTGTATGGTGTAATTCAGGATAAAAACAGAATAACTTTCTGTATAGTACTATGTGCTTCTTTTACCGTATGGTGTAATACTCACTTGGGAGATCTATGTTTCACGTCCTCGAAGAAGAAATAAACCAACAAGAAATATCATTCCAACTTATATATCAGGACCAAAAACAAAAAGGAAAGCCAATCACCAAGCAGCTAGTCTTACCTCAAAGATTATAATTAGTAAGTAGTTCCTTAAAGCTTACAAAACAGATAAAGGAAAATAGAACCAGAGCCAATTATAGAAATTGTACAAGGGAATGAGACTCATCAAAGTATTTGACAGATAAAAAATTTCTACCAAAACTTAAATAAATGCTCCCTCACTACTTACAATATCGTCAACGCAGACATATTGCCGATGAATGCTGGTAGGGGACCGGTGAAATAATTCTGATCAATATTCCTACAAGAATTGAAACAAAATGAAATGACCAGTGATTAATCTCCAAGTATAAAAAAATATTTGTGACAATTTTGAACGGTAAGAAACCAGTGTCTTCTATATGTAAATGTAAAACTGTGATAAACCAAACAACAGAGAAGGGGTTGGAAAAACTTCATACAAAAAGGTCAGATATCTTAAAGCCACAAATTCTTCTGGAAACACCCCTTGTTTGTTCAGAGAAAAAACTCTCCTGGAAAGAAAAAAGATTGAGCAGTTAGGCACTTAATATTACAATTGATATGTCAGGCATGATCTGCTTAGTTTTCTAACACATAATTAATGGAGTTGCTACAGTCAACAACACAAGACTAAAGGGGAGAGAGAGAGAGAGAGAGAGAGAGAGAGAGGAGGGTAATAACTTACAGTTTGGAGATGTGGCAGGTAGCATTTTTGTCATAAGTACAGTCACAAGTGATGGCTGGATTATTCTCTGGCTTTTCAAACTCGGTTCCATTAAGGGCAGATCCACTGCATGGATCTCCACTGATATTCCACAGCCCCGCCCTGGGTTTCGTGTCCCATTGCTCGAATATTGAGTTCAACGCCCTCACTGCACTCTCAATTCAATCGTTGTGTACACATCACATTACGTACTTATGTTACTAGACTGTCCAGAAATCACAAGGAGGAAGAAAAAAACAACATATATATACTCTGTATTCAAAATATGCTTAGAAATATGTACAACTTTGGAAAGCATGGCTAGTTTACCTTCAGATGGATCGGTCTTTTCTGCCATGGACACCTGAAACCAGAAGCATAGGCTGGAAAAGAAGGCAACGGACACTGAAAGATGCCATGGTTGCTTCAAGATCCTCCTCGAATCGATCATGTTATTGTACACAAGCGCTGGCTCCTCGACGGCACAAAATTTGAATTGCCAATGGTTCCTAAAGTACTTGTTCTAACACAGAGAGTAGAGAACAATCCATTTTCAACAATCAGAAGTATCTGCATCGATGAATTATTGACCACATGTTTAATATAAAGTTCTATCCATGCGTCTACTCTGATGAGAAAGAATTATTGATGGATGTTGATGTACGTGCAATATTTCCAGTTAGATATTGACAACCTCAGCATTAAGCCTACGTTGACTGACTTCAGAGGTTTTGTATATATTATTACTTCTTTTGGCCTTTCCAAGTTGCGTGATCAGATATGGCTGTCACTTTTCTACTTTCCGCGTGCAGTGGACTAAATGCTTTGACAAGTGACATCCACATTGAATATTTTATTTAGACACATTAACTGACCATCTTATGTGATAATTGATATGGTCATGTCATGTTAATTAATGAAATTGTCATGTGAATTTTATTTTTATTTCTTTTTTTGTAAATAATTATTAAAAACAAAAAATAAAAATTGAAATAAAAAATAAAAAACCCTAGCATCCATGGACTCTTCGTCTCTAGCACTCCCTTCTTCTTCATCTTAACGAGTGCAGAACTAATGTTCTGGGAGATGGCATAGGTGTCAAAGACCTTGGGGATCTGGAAGTTCTCTATGTCCCACTACACCGACATCTCTGCCTTACCCATCAACGTTGCCGCTGTCGCCATCTCCGCCATGCTGCTTCCACTCACATCCCCCCACTCGTTGGCGCTCTCCAAATACTCTAGATCTGATGGTCACTGCTCACTTATGATCGAAGATGATGATTATTGATTCTTGAAAAACCCTCAAAACACCAAAATTCAAAATCAAAATCAAAATCCTCTGGTTTTGATTGGGTTCTTCTCTTCTTGTAATTTTGTTGTTTTTCTTGAATTTGATATCTTCTCTAGTATATCTATATCTCTTCTCTGGTTTTGAAGGGATAGGTTAATTTGATGAGGAAGAAGGGAGTGCTGGAGTATATCTATATCTCTTCTTTGGTTTTGATGAGGATAGGTAAATTTGATGGAGGAAGAAGGTGTGCTGGAGACGAAAAAAGTCCAGCTTTTTGTTTTTCATTTTTTTTATTCTTATTATTATTGAGCAGTTTAATTTAGAGTTTGATTTAAAATTTTCTGTTTATTGTAATTTTCTTTTAATTTATATTTGTTTTTTCAGTTAATTACATTCTTACTTTAAGTTTTCATATACATAAACATCAACCCAAAAGAGAAATTAATAAATAATAAAAAACTAGCCTACTATTCGTATACATTAAATCAACTCAAAAGAGAAATAAATAATATATATATGTATACTTTTTGTCTTTTTTATATGGCCCATGTTGGTTGCCAGCTTTTTTGGTTTGTTTTTTCTCATGTGAATAGTGGTTGTCCTTACAAATAGTATTTTGTGTTTCCACCCGTTGCTATGGCAAAGGGCAATTACTATTCTTTTTCTTTTTTTTTCCACAAATTTTTTTACCTCAATAATTAATTTTGATAATATTTTCGGATAAGATTTTCAGGTTCCTATGTGTCAATACTATTCATATCTCATAATCAGATAAAATTTTCAATTTCAAATTTCAGATAAATTTTTAAAAAAATTGACTGGTATTTATAGACAAAAATTCATTTTTGGGTATTTTTTAAAAAAATTTCCGATTTTTTTTTAGTATTTTATTGCAAAAAAATTGGCTGCATTTGGATTAGAGGAAAAAATCCAATCGGAGAGCCCAGACGACGCCACATGGCAATAGAAAAAAAAATAAAATGAGTGGGCTGACGCCAGCCTGGCGTCAGCAATGACATCAGCTCAGCCCTCGGGTTTGAGCTCGGGCTGAACTGGCCTGAGGGCCAGCCCAACTTCATGGGTCCCACTCCCAACCCGAGCTTGGGCTCCTCACTGGAACTGAGTTTTTTTTTTTCCTCCTCCCAGCCTCTGGCTGGACTTGCCGCTGGAGTTGCTCTAAGAGCCATAGAAAAATTCCTGAACCTGTCCCTAAAGATGAGTAGAATTCCAGCTAGATATTTCAAACTCTAAATTAAATGGCTCAATGGTAATAATAATAATATTCAATGTGGATGTCACTTGTCAAAGAATTAGTCCACTTGGAAAAGTGGGAACTTAGCAAAGTGGCAACCATCTGATCATATGCCACTTGGAAAGAATAAAAAAAATCTATGCAAGACTTGAATCTATGCCAAAAAATCCATGAGGCGAAAATTCTAGCATGCGCCACATGACTTTTCCAATATAATACTTTTTCTTGTTCATGTTGACGCTCAAAAATGGTTCGGTACTTTTGAGCCCAACTTAGTGATGATGTGTGATGGATGATGGGTGAAGGTGAGGACTTTCACCAAGTGTGTGAGGATTTGGGCAAGCGATAAATATACAGAAGACAAGATATACGTGGTTCGCCCTTAATGAATGGGCTACGTCCACGGGGAAGTATATTCTCACTATAATAATGCATGTGTTTACATTTGTACATGGGGTTGAACCCAAATATAAAGGGAATAAGGGAGAAGCCCATGACTAAAGATAAAGTCCAGCCCAGAGATCCCTTCTTAAGTGGAGAGTGGTCTCCTTTTATAGGTGAGGGGGAGTCTACACATCTTGTAATATTCCAATGTGGGACTCTTTGCCTTGCTTAGATTTGCTTCTAGTTGTTTGGTCAGATATGGTATAAACAGTTCACAAATTTATTAAAGTGAAGGAGACATCCCTGATTTTCTGAGAGATAGATAGAAAACAATGTAAGCTCATTCAATAAATCTCTTCTTACTTGTACTCATTCTCCTCCGTGAGAGCCTCCCTCTCCTCAGCGAGAGTCCCTCTCCTCCGTGAGAGCTTCCCTCTCCTTCATGAGAATCCCTCTGCTACTTTTAAGTTGTCTTCCCCTCTCTTCTAAACTTTACTTCCATTCACCTTCTCAACGACCCACAAACAATTTTCACTCACATTCGCCATCTCAACAACCCACAACCATAGTCTGAAATATCGATAAGATCGACGAAATATCGAGGATATTTCGGTTTTTTTTCAATCACGCATATTTCGGAACATATCCATGTACATATCGTATAAATATCGACAATATCGACGATAATATCGGAAAATATCGATGTCGATAATTTCACTCACATTTCAGCAATATTTTGTCAAAATATCGGTGTAATATCACTAAAATATCGAAAATATCGATGTAAAGGGAAAAAAAAAAAAGAAGGGAAAAATGGGAGGAAAAAGCACAATGAACCCCTCCCATTTTACACCTTAACCACCATATCACTTATGTTTTTGTGATAATATGCTCAAATATTTATATTTATATGGGTGACATGTTAACAATTACATGCAAAACTATTTTGGGGATTTATCATTTGATGACTACTCTTCACAATACACTTACTCTACACGTAGAGATGATGAAGTTAGTGAAAAATTTGAACCTCATAGGAACTCTATGTGGTACTAAGTCACTCATGTATCTTACCATGCAATGTATAAAGTGTAAAATATTGTAGTAAATCATTATATATAAATGATTATGGTGTGTTTAATCTTTTTTCATTAATTACTACATATTTTTTACACTCACAGTGTTTGCCCGCTTACTGTATAATCAACTTAAATCAGTTAAATCCATCATGCAATGCATTTCCTTCTAATTTTTTGTGATAAACTAATAGATAATTGACTAAATAAACATTCTCCAAAGTTTCAATAAAAATTTCCAAGTTTTTCTTACAATTTCCGTGGTTTTTATTCAATTTTTATCGATATCGATAATATTCCGATATTTCCATCGAAATTTCTATGTTTTTGGACTACCGATATTTCCGATATCATCGATATTTTAGACCTTGCCCACAACCATCTTTCTCATCTACACCACCAGCCCCCTCCCCAACCTATCCCCACAGATCTCCCACTTTCAACCCAACCCCCAGATCCTATCTTCAATAACCCATAGCTTGTACTTCTCTCTTTGTCACATTGTGAAATCCTGGCCAAGTGCGTGAGAGGCCGTGGAGTTGATCAACCCCAACTCCAATTGGAGATGCTGAACTGTTCATTTTCGAAACCACGAAGAAAGCAATATGTTGTACTCTGGAATTGGTGATTATGATCGTGCTGTGCTATGCTCCTGCATACTACAATATGCCCTGGAGGTTGCTTATTTGGAACCAAGCAAGAGATCTTACTGGTGGTGTCGGCAAGCAAGGATGTGGCATGCGATGTGTTCGACAATATGTTCCACTGATGTAATTTCGAAACCATGGAGGAAGAAATCTGCTGCACTCTGGAATTGGTGAGGAACATTAGTTTCTTTTTGTGAGTCTTTTTGGCTGTGTTGTGGTGCCTTATCAGGCACTTTCTGTGAGGCTTTTATGCCTTTTTTTGGTTAACAATGAGACTGCAATAAGCGAAAGAGAAATGAGAAAGATGGTCGCAACTGATCAAATCCGTGTTCAAGCTCCATGATACAAACTGCTTGGAACTGTAAGGGGATGAGGAATCCTAGGACAGTTCTGTACCTCAAGGAGTTGATTCGCTCCAAAAATCCCTCTGTGCTATTCCTATGTGAAACTAAAATGAATAGCCACAGTTTGAATCAAATCAAGAGAAGGTACGGTTTCAACAAAGGCTATTCTGTGGATCCTGTAGGAACTGCAGGGGGTTTAAGCTTATGGTGGAAACCGGATGTAGAAGTATCTATACTAGATTCGAGTCCTCATTGGATTGACACTATGATATAACGTCTAAAGCTGAAAATTTTCATGGAAGATTCACGTGGCTGTATGGTACTCCCTATAGTCAAGACAAAGCAATTTTTTGGGAATCTTTTCCCTGCTGTGATTTGAAGGATGGTAACCCATGGATTATTATGGGAGATCTCAACGAAGTCAATTGGAGCTATGAAAAGTGTTGGGAAAGATTGTGAAAATCAGAGAGTCAATAAATAAATATGGCACTCCCAGGATCTGACTTTTTCCAGCGTTGTGTAAATAAAATGAGCAAAAATAACACTCTATCTTCCACTAAGAAAAATAATAGGAATACAATAATAATCTCACCAAACACCGGTGGCTACACTCTCTCTCTATGTGAAAATAACGAAGAATCTGTGGAACATCTATTTCTCCTTTGTCCATGGACAGCAGCTAACAGTATGTTCCAACTCAACCTTACTTCCAGTTTGGACAAGAATCGGTTAATGACTATCATTAGTTTCATTTTATGGGAAATCTGGAAAGCCCGTTGCAAGTTTGTGATTGAAGGAAGGCAACTTCATCCCATTCCTGTGCTTCATCAGGCTATGAGAGCTAATGAGTTTATTGAAGCTAATGTTTCCCAGTCCACCCACTCTGATTATGTTACTCTTATCAGTACGAGAGCCTGGACTCCCCCAAGTGATGGTTTTGTGAAGGTCAACACGGATGCAGCTTGGATTAAGGAAAGTAATCGCTCTGGAGTGGGAGTGGTAATTCGAGATTCAGCAGGGAATGTCCGTGGTGGTTTAGCGGATAACTTGTATTGTTGTTCTGCTCTTCATGCTGAAGCTGAGGCTGCCCTTCGCGGCTTATCTTTAGCTAAGAGGAAGGGTTTCTCAAAAGTAATGCTTGAGACAGATTCAACTATTTTAAAGCAGAGTGTTGAAGGAATGACTAACAATGGTGCTTGGTCCATCCTTCCCACAATTCTGGAAATTAGAAGGCTTGCCAACAGTTTCCAGAGAGTTGAATGGAGTTGGATTCCTCGAAGTATCAACAAAGAGGCTCACGCAGCGGCTATAGTATTGGCATCAGAGCGGTGGCGCAAATTTGCCGGGCTAAAGGGCCACCACCGTCTCTTCAGGGAGTGTTGGAAGCGGATGGCCTTCCAGGACCACCAACCTAATGTTCTTATCTATATTTTGTACTAAGTTAGCCGCTCCACTAGCTTGCTTTGTCTGAGTGTGTGCTGGCTTAGGTTGTGTGTTTCTTTTCGTGGCTTTTGCCTCTTAATGAAATTCATTTTCGTCCCAAAAAAAAAAAAAAAAAAGATAGAAAACAATGTGAGATTCGAATAACACAAGACCATTCATTTTTTTGACCACTTTTGTAGGAGACGTCCTTGACTTTATGTATTTTAATCCGACTGTCTTTGAATAGGCAATAAAGAAACATTGGATACGTTGGACGACAAAATTTCAAATTGTCAAAGGTGATGAATTGCCGAGCAGTTTGATGATGTGGAAACTGAGCCCTGCTATGACTAACGTCATCATAGAATTGATTTTTTTAAACAAAATTATTCTTTTACCAGATAATTATCCGTCTTTTATTTGACACAAGTTTTCAACTATTAGTTAGAGTACAATGAATGGCTAATATTAAACAAACTTTTTTATTTTATTTTATATAATGATATATTGTAATTAATTTTTTATTGAATTTCCCATTCCATTTTCTCTCTCTGTATTAATATTTAGCTTCTTTTTTTTTTTTTTTATATAACCCCTGAAAATGTATTTGAGTCTCATTTTGCCTCCTGAATAAGGACGGATCCATGTACAGACTAGGCTGGACTCTAGCACAGTGTGAAAATACTAAAAATACTAAACTTAGTGCAAATTTTATAAGCTAATCCTATTCCAAAAAATATTAGCCGACAATCTCTGTCTCCTGGCCTGTGATTTTTTTTGTTTAATATTAGCTTACCTTTCAGTTAAAAAAACACATTTTTGATTGCTTTTGGAGCAAATAACATGGTAGTAATAATAAATTAATATCAAAACAAACATGCGAAATATTGAATGTCTGCCACTGCCAACATGAAAATTTAAAATTTTCTTCATGCTTTATGTTCCCTAGTAGCCGTAAACCCCCTTTCCTTTTTTTGCCAAAATAAACTGTAAACACCTCTTCTTTGGCTCTATGTTAAATATTTTTACAAGTATCAACTAATTCAGGTGATTTTGAAGTTGAAACTCCAAGGCTTGAGGTTAAATAGTGGCTGGTCTAGTCCCTCTATAGTTTGGATGGCTTCTGTTGAATTGCATTTGCATTACTTCTTCTAGCTGCATAGTATTTTTGATAGAAGGAGAAAGGTTTGTTTTTGATTTTTTTTTAAAAGATGTTATTTTATTATTTTATTTGTTACTTTCTGGTTTTGAAATATTTTAAATGTTATTATATATATATATATATATATATTACTTGGAGTCACTAAAACCAAGAAAAATATTAGCCCACCCTTTATAAAATTCATGGATCCGTCATTGTCCCTGTAACCCATTTTGTCTCACTTTACTCCATTTTTCACACATATTTATCTCACATTGCCTCGATTCTGGCTAGGCCAACAATTTCTAGTCAAAATATTAATTTCTGGAAATATTGTTGAGGTACATAGGTAAGTGAATGTTGTGGGAGCAAATATTTTTGTCTCCAATCACAACACGTTACGTGGAAAGAAGATTATCCCTTAAATTAATTAATTGAATCAATTATTTGGCTAATTAATTAATTGGGATAATATCTTAATTTTAGGATATTATCTTATAATTAATAAAGATAATATCATTAATTCATATATTATCCTAGCAAGAGATGTAATCAAGTCTAACTCAACCTCTACGAATTTAGGTAAAGAATAAACTCCTCCCAATAAGAGTTTATTCTCTACAAAACCCTAGCCCCGAGGCTCCTATAAATAGATGACTTCATTCATCATTCAAGGTACTTAAAAAAACCCACTTCTAAACCCTAGAAAAATACCTGAAGCTCTGTCTCCCTCTCCACAAGGCTCCGGCCACCCGGTTCACCCCATACATATATCTTCATACCCTTTTATTAGCTATTGTTTTCCCACAAACACTCGAACTAACTTAGGCATCGGAGGGCGTTTGGCCAACACCCCCGGGTGTGGTCTATTTACTCCAGTATTTTTTACAGGAATTGAAGAAGAGAGAGAAGGAAGATCAAAAGTTGAAGAATCACAAAGCAAATATTCTCATGCGATGATTTTTGCACAAACAAATGTTCTCAGTAAGAGAGAGAATGCTCCAAAGATATGATTGATAAATCTTTACAAAGTATTGGATATTATTAGAAAAGAACTTTTTAAACATAACCTATGTAATTATATAAGTGAAGAATTCATATTAGGGTTTTGACAAAAGTATACAGGCCCCCATAATATGAATTATGAGCACTACAATATAGAAGGACTTGATTACACAGCGATGCAACTTGAATAGGTTCTTCACCTTTTCTACTTTGCTTGGGTGGCCATGACATACTATTATGTATCACTCATGTTTTGAGATTGAGGCCAAGGCTTTTCGAGTTTGGAAGGCAGTTGGTGTTGCCAATGTTGAGTTAAGGAAGAAGAAGACATGTAAAATTATAGCTCAGGGCCATCATACCAAGTACCTTGCTCTTGCTACCAAAATCTGAACAGCTTGGAAGTTGGAACCGAGACAATTCAGTCTGTGTTCCTATGTAAAGATTTTTCAACAGTGAATAAATTTAATTGAATTATATAAATTCATAGTTTGAGATACAAATCAAAAAAATTCATCAGACTTGTATATAATATTAAGAAGTCTTTTGGTGTTGTCAATGTTGGGGAAATATTGTTGTCAAACTGGTGCTTCCCTCAACACTAAATAAAGTGTGAACAGCTTGGAACCAACCATTCAATGTTTCAATTTACAAATTTGTGCTCATGGTTATAGTTCACATAGTTTGACATGCAAGCAACGCTCAATTGCATCTCTCCTCAAGACTGATACCAATCAAAAAAGTTATCAAAAACCAGAAGATTTAATTGCTTAACCTTTTGATCGCAACATGATACAACTGAATCATTTTTTATTTGAGTCATAATTCGTCAAAATCGCATTCCTCATCGTAATTGTATTCGTCATCATAGTTGCATCCATTATATTGGTCATTTGCAACATATGTATCATCATCATGGCCTTGTCTGGCTTCAGCCTCTTCACTGTATCCATTACTTTCATGCTCAAAATCATCATCATGACTGCCTTCAAAATTCTTCTTCTCATTTGACAGTTGCATATCACCTGGACTGCCACAATTAGACTTTGTGCCTTCTTCGAATGCAGGTGCATAACCCTGATTTTACACATGGGGAAAAAAATTAGAAAAGGTTCTAGCAATTACTGGCAGAATGACACCTCTGTTCTCTAAAACCTACCAGGATTTCTAACTAGGTAAGAACTACATTGCATGGCAAAAAAACTATTAACCACATAAAAAGATGAAAGATTTTCCTATTTTTTAAAGTCTCCCATTAATTGCCCAATAAGTAAACAACCTGCACAATTGATCATTCTTTTACGTATTAAGTTCTATCTTGCCATGGTTTGTGACACTTGTATATACCTTTATTCCATTAAACAGGAATTTGGCATCTGCCCACTAACCAGACATTAAGAAAACAAAAACTATATTGAACAAGTAACATCATTTGACAATCGAAATTAAATGTGCCATTAGATTTGATTGGCTTTTAGTCGCTTGTAGTCTGTGCATCAGTTAATGAGACCTTGGATGTTGACGGAACATAATATGAGATTTGCAAAAAAAAAAAGCAAAATTGATTTTAAAACAAGACATATATAAGATGCTTACAAGCTCTTCATTTAATTTATCCAAAGCATCATAGTTGATTTTTGAACTCAGCCTCTGCAAGAACAAAATGTCACATTAGTATCTGTTAAATAAATTATAAGTAGGACAACCAACATGGCAGGAAAATTTAAGCACCAAAAATTCCATAAACCAGTTTATTAACTTACATTCTTAGTATCCATCACAGTAGAAACTTTGACAGCCTTTTCTGGCTTTTTAGCACGAGTAGCTTTCTTGGCCATTCTAGCTCGTTTTCTACTCTTTTCCTGCCAATTTTATAGTTGCATATAGAGATCAATACATAAGACTCAATGCTAGCAGTAAAACATACACAGATAGTCGAAAGAACAAAAGATAAGTCAAATGCAAATAAGATTGAAGTGAAAACTTTCAACACAGTTATGCAGTGTGTGACTCCAATAACAGCTCAGAACTAGGCAAGAACTCTAAGCTGGACGAGACTTCCAAGCCTATGCTTCAGATCACAACGCACATATGACATGCAGCAAACATAAACTCAAATACAAGAAAAGAGGTCAGTTTTAAAAGTGAAGAATTCCCGCACAATCACAGAGCTAAGGAGAATGAAGAGGCAAATAATGCAGGGGCTGATAATCATGATTAACTACATAACCTCAATAATTTTCAATCTAAAGACTCAAAAGCCAAAAATATAGACAACAAATAAAAAGAAACCATGGAACAAACGGAAACTAAGAAAGCCCCTAGCCTTGCACCGAATCCTTGTGAACACACATATGATAAAATTTATGGATTTCAAAGGCATTACCTTATCATAGTCCTTGTTCATTGCTTCCCAAATCATTCTTTTAAACAGTGCCGCCTGCTTGCTGTTAAGGTAGCCAACAACCTACAAACCATAAGCATCATGCCTTCCATGTCAAAATTCCAAAAATAAAAAATTGAAGCAACAATCATATACAAATCCAAATAAAAGACAATACTTTACAGATAAGTCTAGACCAAGCACTATATACCAAGTGGCTATGATGGAAGTGATCTTGAAGAAAGCTGACGGATCATGGGCAGGGGGTAACTTTCCTTTTCAGGATCACTGCTTTTGTCTTTCATTAATTTTTACCCTTTATTTTAAAACATAGAAAATGTGGTTGATTGTCAAGAACCAAGAACAAAACTTTTCACAATAACCATGAAAGGAAATTCCAAGAGCATTGATATGTAGATTAAATTCAAATCATCATTGAGGAATTTGAGCATCTACCTTCTATTCATCAACTTGAGAAAAATGGGCAACCACGATTCAAACTCAAGAAAAGCAAGAGCAATATAAATATAATTATCTGCGTACCTCTGCATCGTCAATATCAGAGAGGCTTTCTGAGACATCACCATCCGCAGGTGACATTGCGTACCCACAGAGGCCTTTCTCTTCTTGCCACCTCTTCTGTAACTCTTATGTTTCTTTTAAAGTTTGTGGAATTTATATCGACTGGAGAGTAATGTCGGCGTAAATTCCTTGATTCTCCGAACCGACCTAATTCGGGTTCTTTTGTTCAATTCAAGTCAGTCCAGATTTAGTTTTCATTTTTAAAATCAAAAGCACTGAACGAAACCCAAAAGCTAAAGGAATATAAGAGGCCCAACAAACTAGGTTTAATTGAGATTGGGCCAGCAAACCAGAATACGCAGCCCAATCCCCCAATCTTTTTTTTTTTTTTGGACAAAATTCCCCAATCCAAACCAACAAACACACAAAAAAAGAAAAAGATCCGATATATGAAGAAATTGTTCAATGTGACTGTAACACCATGTCGGCGTATACTAGTAGTACTAATAATAAAGCATAAAAGAATATTTAAAACATCATTTCATAATAAATTTTTAGCTCAAATGGTTAAGAGCAGTTATATATGTACTTAACATCATGTGTTCAAATTCCTCCTCCTCCAATGAGCAAAATAACATCCAGAACCAACACAAGTTGTGACACGACAACAACACCAGCCCTAAACAAAGACCGGAACCACTAATATACAATTGGCTATAGTGCTTTTGTAGACCAAATTATGGAAATATATTTCTTTACCTCTTTTCTTTTTATTTTTTTCCAAAATTTATGGTTTCTTTAAATCAAGTTATTATGCAAACCGCCCGTCAAGGCTTCAATTGAACTAACTTGATTCCCTAAACACATTTAAAATCTAAAGTGAGAGGTGATGGGGTTTCCATGAATGAGTAGAATGTGCATCCAACAACTGCAATTACATATTCAAATCTCTGACATGTAGCCCCAGCCCTCAACCAAAAGCCAAAAGGAAGCTAAAGTAAAATTCGAAATTAAATGTATATATATATTATATTATAATATAGAAAAACTCCAATCTTGAATTTGATTACACTTTGCCACTACTTGCCTTGCCTTCATACTTAACTCGTATACACATTGCAAACCCCCTTCTACCATAAATATACACTTTATGATCATCAGCTAGCAAAATAAAACTTAAACCCCAAATTCTCAAACTCAGCAGCTCAGCTCAGAGTCGGATGCTTAATCTCGATTTTCCCGACCGGCTGCGAATGCTTAAGGTAGTAATTAAGACTAATTAATTTAACATGAAGATGACATGGTTGATAGGGTTGTGGCAGATGATGTTCTGCTAGGCGATGTTGAACAAGTCTGTTTCAAAACCACAGTTGGCAAGAAGCAAGTTTTTCTCCTCTCTTCTTCTTTAATCAGCTCCCCAGCAAACATCTCAAGCTTCTCCACATTTGTGCTCTCCACCATTTTCTTGCCTTTGAATAGTACGGCCTCCACATTTTTCTGTGCCAACATTTCCTCTGTCAAGGCCAACATGTCTATCTTCTTGTTCTTGTTCTTGTTCTTGTTTGAGGCTTGCAGACCTCCATGCATTTTCGATATGATGCCGTTGGCTTGCACGCGGACATAATTGCTTGCTCGAGATTGTCCAAACGCCATGGAAACAGCTTGATCAACCTTTAATTGCAGAAGAAGGAAAAAAAAAATGATTAGGTAGCTGACCTACTCATAAAAAGAAAATTGAATTAATTGAGCACCAAATTAAAAATATTGCACAAAAGGGCCTCTTTTTTTTTTCTATATTAATAATTAGGTGGCACTTTTATCATGCCACCCCCATACATATAGTACAAGAATCATGAACCAAATCAAATTTTTTTTTCCTTAGAAAACCATATTAAATTAGCAAATCATAAACCATATTAATTTTTTTTTTACTAGTGAATTTCTCAATTAGTCGAGTAAAATTCATTTAATCTCATAATAATTAAACATCCTAAAATAAAAATAATCAAAATTCTTACCAAGTCGGAAGCTCCTTCACCGGCGATTTTGAGGCAGCCAGAAGGCGACAAATTTCCTAGCTCTGACTCTCCATTTCCGAGAGACACAACCAACAGATCCTCAACCCCATTGCAGAACGGAAACTCCTGCTTATTATTCAGCACGTGCGTAATTGCCGCAGCCGTCGGATTGTTCATCGCGATCCCCCCGTCGACGGCCATGATCTTCGTCCTCCCGTCCACCGACCTCACCTCCACTGCCGGCTGCGCCGACGTGGCGGTGCACACGTCCTTCATCTTGAAATCGTAGCCGTCCATCTCCACCGCGTCCGCCCGCGAAAACAAGAAAGGCGCGCGGGACGACATGTCGTAGCACGGAATCAGCACCGACTTCAGCGTGTCCTTGAGGCTCAGCTGGTCGCCGAACGTCTTGCGGAAGAGCTTCTCCCTCTCCTTCTCCGCCCTCGTCGGCCGGAAAACCCGCCGGAAAATCCCCCCCGTCGACGACCTGAAGATCCTGCGGCGGTTGTCGAGGAGGAAGTTGAGGGCCTCCTGAGCGGTGAACATGGGTCGGGTCGACCCGTCCTTAGACTTCCGGGTGAAGAGGAGAGCGGCGAGAATGCCGCCGGAGCCCGACCCGGAAACGACATCGAAGAAGTCTGAGATGGCGGCGTTGGGATTGCCGGACTTGCGGCGGAGAGATGACTCGAGATGGGCGAGGGAGTTGGCTGCGAGGAGGCCGTCGGTGGCGCCGGCGGCGTCGATGGCGAGGACGCGGACCTTGCCCGTGAAGTGTTTGCTAGAATGCATGTGATGGAGGGGAGTGGAGAGATTGGTGGGTTTGGTATCGGAGAGGAGGTTTTGGGCTGTTGGGTTTTCTTTGGCGGCGCTGCTGCCGTTGTTGTTGTAGCCGAAGAGGAAGTTGTTTTCGAGAATGGAGAAGATTTCGTAGGAGAGCTTGTCAACGTCGGGAGAGTTTGAGTCAATGTTGAGCATGGAGGAGGATGTTGACAGAGCCGCCATTTTTGGAGCTTTAATGCAAAAAAGACCACCGTACGTACTGAAGATTTGGGTAAAGGGTTGTAGCTTAGGTAGCTAGTAGTAGTGGATGAAGATGGGTAGGGAGTAGCTAGCCACTAGGAGGGTTTTTATAGGTGTGAGAATTTGAAGGGGATGGGGAGAGAGAGTGATATTAAGTTTTTCTTTTCCTTTTTTTCTTTTTTTTGCCACATTTTTTTTTTGTTTTAATTTATTAATCGAATGTTTTTGTGACCATCTTGGAACATTCTTAGGTTGCCACTACCATACGACCAAGTTTTTTTTTTTTTTTTTGTTGTTGTTTATAAATAATTTTTTTTATTATTGAGGAAAATAAAAGATGCTGTTGCTGTTGTGGCTTGTTGGAGGGAGCTATGATACCGCCACAATTCTTTTTTAAAAAAAGAGTTTGTATGGATTTGGTGTATGGTAGAAAATATTCTTGGGCTTTTGTTGTTTTGGCGTTTTTTGAAGCGGCAGTTGACTAAAAGGACAGTCTAGGAGTCGAACGGATCGACCCTTTGGAAGGTAAAAGATTATTCTCTACATTTCTATAATTACAGTGACGTAAGGGACCTCCTTTTTGCATATAAAAAAAACAAAAATAAACATACCAAACGCCCTCTTACATTCAAATTTAGCGAACATAATCGGTCAAATCTGAAAGAAAACTTAAAAGATTTACCGTGATCATTCTACTTAATCTTTTGTTACAATGAAAAGGAATTGAATCTTTAATCGGGTCTAATTAATTCTTTTTTTCTCTTATTCTTGTTAATTGGACAGATCTAATGACTTATTCGACTTGTGTTTCTTTTATTGATATTACGAGGGTGGTGATTTTACGATTTCGTTTAGGGTTTATCATTGCATAAAATATATTTAGGATTTGTTTTAAGGTTTATATTACAGATAACGTAAAGCAGCTTATGTTCACAATTTTAATATGTCAGTAAAATGTTTGATTTACTCCATAGCCGCGTACTTTAATGAATGTCACCTACTACTATTTAAAATTTTTGAATAAGAATAAGGAGAGAAGCTAAATGATTGAACCCCCGTAAATATAATCTTATCATATTGTACCATAGTGTGTCCGTGGTACCTTACCTCTCTGGCATATTGAAAACATATAGAATATCTTCTTGGGTTCAAATATTTATGGAAGGAATACTTTACTGATTTTTTAAAAAAAAAGAAAAAAAAAAGAAAAAGATATTTAGTCATATATCTGTTCTTAGCATTAATAATAGATAAATTTTATATCATTTAATTTCTATATAAAAAAACTCAAAAAATGACAACTGACCCTATTGAATTTAATTTTGATCATTAAATTACTTTGATGGCTATTGAGTGTTTTGGGGGTTTTTTAATTTATTTTAAATTTATGAAGTTTTGGAGTTGGGCTTGTTTTAAGAAATCGATTATAGTTCCTTTTGGACCCCTATATCGGATATAATAGTGAATCTTCCTAAAAAAAAATTAGGCTATTCACAATAATAAATAAATAATGCTTTAAATTGAAACTTCATCCCCTTTCTTTCTCATTGTCTCCCTTTACTTGTGGTTGTGGAAGTACTAGCCAGTCTTTCTAAAGAGCCATGTTTCTTTCAAATTTTCACTCTTTTTTCTTAGAGTCGTTTTCAAAGTTTCAAATTCTCCTAAACCCAACACCACTTTTAAACATTACATCAAATTAACCACTCCCTCAAAGCATTTTCCTTTTCTAATTGTGCTGAATGCAAAAAGTTATTTGTTTGTTTTCTTGTTTTTGGGTAAGGATGGACATGGATGGATGGATCCTGTGATCTTCTCCTAGGACTTCAATTTGCACCCAATTAATCATATACAGATAGACTGTCATATCGGGTGGAGCCCTAACCCTAAATAGAGTGGCCTGCCCTCCCCATGCATTTATTTTCATTTTCAATCAAGTACTACGTCCACTGGTACCTGCCCTACAAAACAATTCATTCAGATCTCTAGAGAGAGACTATAGTGAACTGGCTGTGGTGGGATGATCCTGTGATGCTTATAAGCCATGAGAATCGATCAAATCCCTTGTAGGCCCTGATAACATGTGATTGTTGCTATGATTCTTTGATTTTCCTTCTCAACCGGCTTCTTCTTGTACGGTTGTACCGACATTTAATGCCGGATATCTTATCCTTTGCTAGATCAATCATTTCTTGCATTTCTACCGCTTACATTTTGAGATGCGTGTATGTACATTGAGTATGAGTAACGCCCCCTCTTGTCAAATATCTGATATGTTACATATTCACATATACTTTTACCAAATCGATCTCACTAGTTAATATTTGTGAACAATGTCTTCTTGTCACGTGTGATGTATTTCTAGATCGTATATTTGGATATATTTGCCTAATCAACTATAATAGTTCTAATTCACAATATGACAATTATTTTCTTGAGACAATTTGAGGAGTGAAAATTATTCCATGAAACATACTCCTATATATATATTCGAGCTATCCATAACCAGGTGTCTCAATAAATGGGCGTATCTCTTTAGATTTTGATACATGCATTCAACAGTGAGATGGTAGCTAGCATGGTACGTATTGATCCTGTCCATTACAGTTGTCCGGGTCCCGTACCCAACCTGCAGCTGATTTCTGTACGGAACTTTCCTATAGACTTGTCAAAAAGGCAACAATTAGTTGCACCCTCCTCTCATTTGTATTTGTCTTCAATTCCATGATTAGTCCCAATATACCTTAATTGATTCAAAATATGTGGCTGCATCTTATTGATACCTCGAGAGTTTTAGATGCACATACATATATATATATATATATATATATATATGCCGAATTTGTCATCAAAGGTTACCCATTCGCAATGACGGAGGTAGAGTTTGACATTTGGGAGCATAAGTTCAAAATTAAGGGATTTTTTTTCTGTAACCTATGTAGAAACTTTCTCTATAGTAAAGGAGATGAGAAGATGAAAGAGGACCAAGGTCACTTCAAGTCTGTGAATAGCTCCACCCCTACCTATGCGAACAAGGTTGAAATTATCGAAGCGAGAGTGAACAATTGCCCTTAACACGCCTTCGTGTATGCCATGTATTGGCTAACATATGGCTTTGACCTATGTGATGTCAAGTTGTCAACTGGGTAGATAGAGAAAAGACTTCTAACCATATAAGAAATTAAGTGATGAAGAAAGCTATAGCTAATTTAAGTGACGATGATCCCACCAATTGATTAGACGACCGAGTCTCCTTTTGACCTAATTAAAAGTCTCAATATTTTGTCGAGCACTAAAGCATATCCCAATGGTTAGCTCCTCTCAAAGATGCTTCGCATGGTCCATCTCCTTCTCTTTCCTTCAAACTACCGGCACTATTCTTTTTTCCTTTCTATTATAATTGTGCACGAGTTCCCGCCACTAGGTCCCAACTTTTTATTCTTTTTCTTTTCGTTTTATATATTTTTTTTCTGGTGTAACAAGAATTGTATTGTCTTAATAAATAAAAAACTAGTGTGTTATATAGATTAACTTGGAGAAATTATTAAGTGTAAAAGTAACATCACGCGAATGTTATAGGTTTAGTGTTTATATCTAGATGATTGCACACATATTATAATTCATATAGAGCCGTAACATCACCTGTTAATACTATATTATAAATTAAAATCACACATTCAAAAAAAATTAGTCTAATCAACAATCTCTACTTATAATCAGACAACATAACACATCACTCGGTCTTACTATAAGTGAAAACAATTCGGAATTTATCATTTGAGCTTGTGGACCACAAGTCTACCAAATTCATTGTCCCTTCATATATTCATGCAATCCAAAAACAATCCAAAAAGTTCATAATTTCATGGTTGCAATTCAATGCCATGAGGGGAAGTCCATTACTGCGTGGATCTATGACATACTTCACTTTCGTGGGGGCTTCCTCTCAACCTCCACTAGCCACCGACGCTCAAAATCAAATGCAGCATAAACATTAAAAAAACATCCTAAGTTTTCAATGTGTTGTCTAAACAAAAACTGCAAAAGATACACGAACGAAATCAGCAGCCGATATTTTGTTGCCGACCCAAGTGGGGACACCGCCAAATGAATCGGTTGGTGAAATGTAACTAGATTTAGATTTTGCGGGAAAAAAAATAAAAAAATCAAACATCGTGATGAACATTATTCACCACGCATTGTTGTCTTTGTTCCCTTTACTTCTTCAATTCTTTGACATTACTCTAATTTTAATTCATTACGATTGATTTGTTTTAAGACAACTTTATCTTTTTCCTGCCGGACAAGAGATTGGTGTCTTAATCATGTGTCTAAATACAACTTTAATCATTCGGGTTAGTTAAATAACGCTGCTTAATTTCAGTGTGGGTTTTATGATTTTAAATAGTCTCAAATGTCTGATGGTGTGCGAGTCTGGATAGAGGGGAATAATCTTGAAGCAAAGGCTACGTATTTTTAAATTAATTAACTTATTAAGTTGGGTTTAATAATATAATGTAAATGTGACAAGGATACAAAATGTCAAACAAAGCATTCGCCTTTTGTAATTTTTTTATTTTTCAAGGAAAAAAGAAAGAGAGAGAGAGAGAGCAGAAGAGAGAATTTGGGATGCTGTTTGTGACTGAATAAGCTGTAGCTCTGGCCTCTGCCTACCTATCGCTGCTGCACCTGCATGCATGGATGGATGTCCATTTCATTAGGGCCACTACTGGGGCATACGTATGGTATGTGATTCCCGACCGACAGTATGCTGAGTCATCATATGATAAATGTGGGATTTTTTGGTATGCCCTTTATTTTAGGAAATGGAGGATGACTTAGTCGTTCATACTTGAAATAGAAAAGGGGTTTAAAAACAAGTGTTTGTTGGTAGAAGTTTTGTAGTTCTATTAGCTAAGAGTATTTACTGAAAAAACTTGAGGTTTTGAGAACTCTCCTCCCCAGTATGTGAAGTGAATCCGAACAAAATAATGACATTAGGCCTCTTTTGGTGGGTAGGATAAGCCGTAGGATTCGATTGACTTAATCCAATGTCATATTTGGTGTTCATAGATGATGTGGATACGATAAAAGATAATTTCACTGTAATCTTATTGTGTGCATTTTTAAAGAATAACTTATCCTACAAAAAATGTAAGATACATAATTCCACTACTAGAACTCTTTGACATCGAACTCAGGACTTGGGAGCCGGGGCATGAACTCGGGACAGTAGTGCAAATAAAGAATACTTATCATTTCCAATCTAATGTAATCCAATCCTATCTCCTAATTTAATCCAATCATACTCACCAAATATGACCTTAAAAATACATGGCTAGAAAGAATGTAGCTTGGGCTGTGGCCCAAGTTAACCCAAATAAAAAAATGGAAGACTAATAGTAATCTTCGACCAAAACAAAAAGAAAAAAAAGCCCAATGGTCGTTACATAGAGTTACATCAAGTCTGGAGCTTCTAGAAGCGACCTTGTAAAGAGTCGAACATGAGGCCCATTTGGGCCTCGTAGGATCACTATTTGTTTCGCCTTTTCTTGTTAGCCCTATTTATCATTCCAATTTGTTAGACCAAGACTTGCAATCAATGAAACAATTTGATTCATATCTTTGGGTTAAAGTGCGGCGCTAATTCCTTAAGGCTTTCATTGAGATCAAACTCAAGGAGGTGCTTTAACCAACTGAGCTATGAAAGCCTCCAGCAATTTGATGTTTTTATGTGTAATCTCCACACACTGTTTTGTAGTAAATGTTGGAAATAACGCTGAAGACTAACAGTTTGAATAGTTATGAAAGTAACTACTACAAGGCCGTGACATTAAAAGTGACATTAAAAACTTGTTATCCTTGATTACACTAGCATCTCGTCGAGGTAATGATTATTGAACACTTATTCGCTGCTTATTTCGCACATATTGAATTGTGATTTGTCTGCAACAAAGAAATGTAACGTTATTACTTAAAAGAGCCAAATATTTTCTATCATGATTTATATTGCACGAATAGTTTCTCAAAGTTGAGAATACAATAACCTCAAACCCTATAACCGTACTCATTATCATATATACTTAGATCGTACCACAATTGGGAAGATTCCCCTAGCTAGAATTGAAAAGAAAGAAGAACTACTTCAATGGGAGAAGAGAACTGTTTGAGATGATGAGAAGAGAACTGTTTGAGATGATCCCCACGAATATTTCTTGGCAAAGCTCGGATATCCATATCACATTTCCCATAATTCACAATAACAAAACTCTTGGTCAAGAAGAATTAAAAACAATAGGGATATTATTTCTTTCAATGATCTCCTAGAATATATAATTCAAATCATGCACAGGAAAAGTGTACGTCTATCAAAGCCTTCTTTTTTAGGTCAGAGGAAATTGATCTTTAGCAGCGGCCACAGTAGAAATTTGGTACATATACGAATGGGAATCGGATCCTTAAAGCTCTGGTGGTGCATGTGGACCAAAAAGAAAAGTTCCCATCTCATTTCAGTCCTTTCTTTCTGGCTTTGATACATTGGCCAACAAATTTAGCAGTCACTGTCAACCTGCAGAGAAAATTAAGCACCATGTACTCCATAGGCCTTCCAATTTCCAACAGTGTATCTGATATAACTGGACTATACGCTGTAAACGTACCTAATATTAAATAAGTTTGGTGAGATTAGAAGAAGACCAAAGAAAAAAAAAAAGGTGAGCTTCGCCTGTCATTTCGTTATGTGTACTTTACGCTTCGACAGTTCGAAGGTGCAGAAAAACTTGTATGAAATGAGAATAGTATTTTGATAAATAAAAAAAACGAGATAGTACTATTTTGATGTTTTCACACAAACTACTATGTAAAAACGTTATCACGCGTAACATGCTGTGATTGGCCAAATATAGTAAAATAATGTTATCCTAGTTTCACACGAGCGTTTCTACCAAAGATGAAATCACTTCGGGTCGTTTATGTCATACCACATTATTATATATCATGAACAATTTCATCATATTTAACTTCTTTTTAAAAAAAAAATTCTTATATTTCAAAATATAAAAAGCAAAGATTATATCGTATTAAAGAAAGATATCTTCATTAAAAAAACAAGGAAATTAAAAGGGAATGAGATCAAGAGAATATGTAGAACATTTTTAAAATAAAGAATCGACTACAAGATTATGGAATCATAATCATATAAGCTCGGGTGTGCGCTTTGGAATCCTTGTTTGCTAATCGTGATTAATTTTGAACTCATTGATAAAGGAAAATAAAGAAAACCCCCCATTTTGAACTTTACCAAGCTTGATAATAAGCACTGTCAAAATAACTTCAATACGACTTGCTGTCCAAGGGCATTTACATTGAGCCATATCAACATTCAACAACCTGTGTACATCTAAATGCTTCTCATTTTACATCGAACACATACAACAAGCAAGCAGAGGGAAATATATGATTCAAATATGAAAACCATAAAAACACTTATACATATGTGCAGATGCAGCAAGCAAAATAATTGAACAAGAGAGAGAGAGAGAGATAAAGATAGAGGGTATGCTTGGCTCCTCGTACGCCACCCGCAGTAGCCAATCTAGAACCAGATTGAGCTTCCGCTTGTGGCATACAGGGAGCCAGGCATAACCCAATTCACCTTTCACTTCAAGCCTCACGTCCAAGCCAAAACCTTCTTCTTTTGCATCTCCATGGAACACTGAAACATCGTATTTACAGAGAAAAGAAAAACTCATGAGAGAGAGAGAGAGAGAGAGAGAGAGAGAGAGAGAGAGAGAGAGTCACGAAGACTGAAGTGAAACGTAGACTCTGAATATATAGAGCCCTCGGCCTATGAGGGGAGAGATTTCTTGCCATGTACAGTAGATGTACTTTTAATGCACTTTCCTATTCAAATAGACAAGAGGGATTCTTATTTAAAAACCAAATCACAAACGAGATTTAGAAAATAAATTAGAATCCAAATATGTAATTGCCATCATCATCGCCACACCAAGCGCCATTTCATTTTGAACCTGCTTGCCCCTTACCTTTTTGTTTTCTCTTTTGCTGAAAAAAATAACTAATAAAGTAATCATTTTCTCTTATCTTTGATATAAACAAAAGGGAAAATGTTTTAAATTTGTTGATGCAAAAAAAAAGAAAAAAAAGATGAACAACATTTTTTGGTAGGAATCAACGAGATTTTGTTCCGATGAAAGTTATATCGTACTTCTAACACTGGTGTTGTGATGGAAAAGACTGTTACGATACTTAAGTTGCGTCTTAGAATGAGTTGCAGAATAATTTTGACAAGGAAAAGTGTGAGTACTTAGGAAAGGGTCAATTAGGTGTTTTATAATGTGGTTTGAGTGGAGAATTGTAAATTCCCGCTCATTTTCTTTATATCACGTGATAATTGACTAATATGATTAGCTTACGAATCTAGGAAATTACTTAAATGTTTTCCAAGACATGCCTCATATATACTTTTTATAAGAAAAATTACCCCTATCTCAATAAGCTAGTTGATACCTTGCATCAAATTTTATTTAGTAAGGCCACTTTCTCTCAAAATCCTTCTACATTTTTTCGTCTATGTTAAAATGTAATTTTTTTTGTTACCATTCTTGAGTTTTGGTGTAACTCAAGTGATATAGACTTGATATCTTAATCCAAGTCTAACCCAATATAAAATTGGGCTAGACTAACTCGGCTAACTCGGGGCATTAGTAAATTGTAAAATAATGACTCAATTTTTAAAGAATGAAATACCTTATATTTGCACCAAATCAATATCTCTGCCATATTTGGTATAAGATTCAAGAGATAGTATTGATAGTCACAAACTCACCAGATCATTAGATCAGTTTGATAGATAGATAGCCTAGTATATTTATATAGGGTCCCCCCCCCCTCCGGTTCCTCTCTATTTCTATTATGTACAGATATGTTCTTGGGCTCATTGTTCGATTCCACAGTTGATCACGTTAACCGTCCGTTTACTTTTCAGTTAAACAACCTTTCTTGTATTGGAGTCTCACTTGAGTAGGCCCCATGGGGAGGGTGAGACCCTGATAAAGAAGAGTCCGCATTATTATAAGAGTATGTCGTGAGAATCACTTCTTGGAAAAAGCATCTCCTACGTGTTTTTTTATAAAATTATTTTAATCATGACTAATGTGATTATATAGAGAAGTGATTTCATAAAAATTATTATCAATTTATCTAAAATAACTCCCAAACGAACCTTAAGAATAGACTAATGATTGATGTGGTCGAGGGGCCGGACCAAAAAATTTCTCAAATGCATACGAGATACAGTGTAAATGAAAAGACCTCCTTTTTCCAAGCTAGGTAGTGAACAGCTATATAACCAGCTTTGAATGAATTATGCTTTTGGGGGGCCATAGCCTGTTAGTATGCCTTATGCTTTTTCCCTTTCTTTTTGTTGAGCCAGATTTGTCGGGTGCGCTTTAGAGGAATACTTACCAACCAAGTCCACCAATCAAAGTACTCATCGACTTATCTGTAATCTGCTAATTTGCCATGCCCCCACCGTACTGATGTTTCCCTTTTCTTCGACCTAATAGCAAACAATATCCACCATTGGATTCTAGGTTTAATTTTTAGCTAGCTGCTATGTATAACACAGATATTGTATCTATCAAAAACAGAGAACATCATGCTCGTGACCAAACCTCAACTGTTTCTCTTGAGGAAAAATTATTGTATTCGATACATCGCATGATATGTTGATAAAAAAAAAATCCATTTTACAATATTATTTTCAACATTAATATCACCCCGCTAATAGAAGTGAGATCTGAAGTTCTACCTCCATTGCTAAAGTGGCCAACAAAAATCATCCAAATAACTTATAACATTTTTTTGGTGTGTGAGGTCAAATGTGAGTGGGATTGCTTAGCCGATATTGCAGAAAAGTCCAACATATATATATTTGTATCTTCAAAGAACATAGACACTTCACACACGTGACAAACATGCTTTTGTCTTCCTCTACTATATGGAGCATGCATCATGCATATAATGTTTGTCAACCTGTCTAGGTCAAAGATGGGATGATCAACCCTTACCGTAGGTAGCGAGCTAGCTAACATGACTACGATTGTGGTTCCTCAATCCCCATAGAATGCCCGCATATTCATTTTCCTTCAACAGTTCAACTATGGACAAATATGGGCAGGAAAGCAACCTAAAATCTTACACATGTAGGACCCATTTAGTGGTCGGTCCATCTAACATAAGCTCCATTTACGCCGATGTTATGGAAAATTGGAATTGCTTTACTTTTCTCATTACGATCGACCCCTCTTCTTCTTTTTCTTCAATTTTAAGGTGTGCTTTTTTCTTCCTCGAACATCTCTCAATTTCGAGAGGGGGGGACCAGCAAATGGGGTCCAATCAGTGCTTGTTTTCTAAAGACTTTCCGCTTTGTTATTCCATGTAAATGATAAATATGATGTAATATAACAACCTCCAAACGTTAACTGGTTAATAAGTTAATACAACATTAGTCTTATTGAAAATAATACATCGCAACAAATTCTCTCATTGTAAAATAGTGAGGGATATTCGACTTATAAGTATAGCTGATTGCTCGACTGTTTCTATTCCGTTGCGAAGTTGTGCAGTAGAAGCTCTTTCTATATCTACACCACATCTATAAAAACAGGTCAATAACATATAGTCACATAATAATTAACGTTTGATTCAACCCATATTTAATCTTAGATGAAAAAGCCTATATATCTATATTGTACAAATAGTTTGAATCTAACTTGAACTTTATGAGAAAGATGAGTTTAATTACCCTTAGAGGAAACGTTAAAATTTTCTACAAATATACTAGTTGGAGCCTCACCCTTCAATTTGATTTGGGTTGAATGAACATGCTTTGACTACCAATAAAAGAAAAAGAATCACCAACAACACGCTGTCTAATCATCCCACATTATCCCACGCTGTCTAAGTAAACCTTCTTTATGTCCATATTACAATGATGCCATTGCTTCATTTTGTTGTCTACATGAATTTTAATTAGGATGTCTTGCGCTATGCTACACCAATCCTTTGATCAACATCATTCTTTTCTTTTGGTGAGTCACCAACACTATTCTTAACAAGGCTTTGGTCTTGACTTAGACATATATATAAAGTAGAAGACATGGAAATGACTTGGGCAAATGATCAATTTATTCACAAAACAAAATGATTGTGAGAAGCTCACTAGTGCATGCATCAAGTTTGGTCAAAAGATGACAGCTTTTTTTATGCTAATTATTAGGGTTAAGTCAAAATTCACGAACATCATCATTTGTTTCTATCACTTATCGGTACTTTATCTTTATATTACATCTGATCTTATATTCTTAAACAATATTATTGAAGCAGTAAAACAGTTTTTTATGATTGGACCACTATTCTATTTTTCATTTGCTTCCTTTTGATAATGCACATCCACCACTATTGGTTAATGAGAAATCATACGTTCTTTTGTAACGAGAAGAATGTATTGTCGATTCAATATCATAAGGTGTCGGTATCATTGTAGATAACATGTCAAGAATAAAATATATTGACGTCTTATCGATACACATCAGCAATATCAAATACAATTTGTCTTTTAAAAAACGACGAACATCCTGCACACATAATTTCTACTCATATTATAGCCTAAGCACTACCCTAAGAAAATTGAGCCAAAGGTTGAGCCACCCCTATTGGTCTCTGTCGGAGTAAATTTCAGTGTGTACAAAATGGTAAGACAAAAAAGCCCATGTGAAGCTTTGACTTCAACTATCAGCTTCAGTTGTCAGATTCACATGCTCATGAGCCATGCACATCCAAATTGTGTTATCACATCTTCAACATTCAACAACACATCGTTGAATTCTACCTTTTTAAGCCCATCAACTACCGCTGATGGCTCGGCAACCTTAGCAAAGAAAAGGCCATCTACAGCCTTAGCACATGTTAGAGAAGATCTGTATCTGTATCTATAGATTCTATTATGTATTTGAGTATAAACTAAGTTAGTTTCTTTGATCTATTACACATACCAAATTATGCATTTGCTAAAAAATGGTTTGAGATTATTTTCTTAATGAGCTTAGGATGAATGTGATCAACTTATTTTGAAGTCTTTGAGATGGAAGAAAATGAGGAAGATCTTTCTGTTGATGATCATCTTCATCACATGTCATTTGAGTTCAAGTACAGCTGATGTTGTCTAATGTAATCAATTACTTCATCTGCAGTCACATATTTTATTGACAATCCTCTTGAAATGCAATGCCTGAAATACATTGTAAGTTATCAGTTCCACATTCCCCTTAGCATGTTTGTCAATGAATCATATTGTCTTTACCTTATTCTCGTTGAACTTATTTGGTTCGGTACAAGTTCATCCACGATTCTTATGTTACCCTGTAATAAAGGAGAAGAATTAACAATAAATGGGCTGTAAAGAAGCTTCAAATCAAAACTATTTAAGCGACAAAAGGTTTTACACTATTTCAAACCATTATGAAACTTTTGATTTTTCAATTCAGACCAATTTCTACCCTTGTACAATACAATCCCAACTTGCATAATTTATATTCAGACTATACATACATAGGGATAGAAAACAAAAATGCATGAGAGAAATATCACTTTGGGTAATGGTCATTTAATCTAGGTGTAACTACGAAAATCTAGTGTTTTACAACTACTGAAGGAGAGTTTGATTTACTATTACAATGTATGAGTCAAAAAGCACTAAAAAGATCAAGAGATGCGATTACCCTGTTCTCTTTCAAAATTTCATCATTTGAGATAATTTTATCAACATCTTGTCCTTCCCTGCGAATGCAAACCACCCCATAATCTCTAAATATGCCTCTGACCTGATCAAGAAGGACAAATGTTATGGTAGATTACCATCTTCTTGAACCAGAAACGGACCAATTCAAAAGGTTTAAACCCTACCAGACCGCAAGTGTTAGGTTACTTTACATTATACAACAAAGATACACCAAGTGCTCAGTTAATTTCCATTCATGTGTAATTGTTGGACATTATGACCAAATGTTCTCCTAACAATTATTCGCCACCTTTTAAGTTACTGAAATAAAATAAATTAAAATTCTCCAGATCAAGTCGTTGTACTCTATAGTAAGTTAGTAATACGGGAAAAACGAGATGGTTATCTTGTAAGAATCAACTACACATGACCACTAGAATATAGAGTTAGACATACCTGCTCAGCAATCCAAATTCCAGGAATGCCAAAAGAGTGGAGTAGATCAGAGCCACACACAAGCATGCACTTAAGGGATTCTATCAAGAGGACAGAAGTCAATCATATTGCCTCCAAATTAACAATGATAAAGTAGAACTGTGAACCAGGTGCATCAAATTGATTAAGCACAGTCCTTAACAGGAAATATATATATGAGTGCCAGTGCTGCAGCTTATCTATGGAATAAGCTGCCTTTATTTTCATTTTATTTTATAGGAAACAGATCGATGGAATAAGAGCCTTAAGCTACCATATGTTAAAACTACTTGAGAAAGAGTGTCCAGAGCTGATAACGGAATCCAAAAACAGGGTTTCAAGCAGAAATATGACAAAGAATTCCTGACAATCTTCCTGTAATGTTATAGTCACACAGTTTTGGGCAAGAATATGTGCATGTGTTCTTTGCAGTTATATCCGTCTATATGCATACATATAAAGAGCAACTTGTGTGAGGATAAATCATAATTGTGCAGTTCCTCAAAGGAAAATGAGGGATAACAGTTCTGCAAATCTTACCACTGGGTATCAGCCCAGCCTCAGACAAGGAACCCTTGACTCTAGACAGAATAGTTAAAGTGCGCTGGAAGCTACTCTGTCTTGCCTGTAAAATTGGTTTATAAATTCTATATATAAGTACGCAGAACCCTAGTGGCAGTAAATAAATAAGACAGAGTAGCACAACAGAAGCATCATCTAAGATTCTAAAAAATCTGTACAATGGAGAGAAAGAGAGAGAGATATACCTCCCAAGGATCAACCATTATAAATTCTGAACTCTGGCAGGCTAGACGGCACAACTGTACACGATGTTCAGCAGATATAAGGCCCTACATAGCCAACCAAGTGACCATGTCAGTGTGTGGCAATAGAGGGATATGTGATATCTGATCATATGATTTAGCTATAGCACTTCATTAAGCATGAAGAAGTGATAAATCTCAGAATTACATTGAAAAACTCATCCAAGTAACCTATGCAATAAAACAAATGGAATAAGCGCATTGCTTCTACAACCCTGGTTAAAAGGGATCCAGGAAGAAGTTGAGCTAAGTGACTAACATAGGATCTCCTGTACATACTGTGTACCTTTACCCAAGTGCTTATGAAAGCTCTTGCTATTCCGATGCCTACAGAGATGCTACTAAAGGATACATACCCTCTTATAGTACGCATCATTAACAGGTGACATATAACCTCCAATGACACAAAAGCCTTCTGAACTCAGTGCATCTCTTGCCAGCTCTGTGCACAACAGCAAAATTGATCAAAAAATACAATAGATCTGTAATTTCCAGTGAAAAATAAGCAAAGGAGCCCAAAGTCATATGCATAAAATGAAACCCGTGAGGCCATGACCAGATTCAAATAGAGTGCGCAATTCACATATATGTAAATTCACAATTTAGCTGTCAAAATGAGAAAGAAAGCTAGTTCGTGCAACAACTTACCCAACATTCGTAAATGCATATAAGTAGGAGGATTGAAACTTCCAGTTGCTACTAGAACTACGTATTTCTTGTCCCTGGTAACAACAACAGAGAAAAGCATAAAACTAATTCAATCCTTGAATGCCAGACATATCCAACTATTCCACTAGTAACTAAAAAAAAATAAAAATAGTGACATAAATAAAATTGACAATATGAACTTACTTGTCGTCGTGATTAACCAAATGCAGAGCTAATTTACTAAGAGGCGGAGGGATGTCCATGGCACCTGAAAAAGTTGAAAAACAATTTAAACACCTATCACGAAAAAGAGTTAAGAGCCTTGTTTTGACAGAAACTGATTCCCGGGAAGATTTATTGTTTGTTTTTATCAAATTCCTAGAAAGAGTTAACCCCAGTGTAAATGTCGCCACTTGGCTTTCAATTTGAGCAGCATCGTCCTAAACTACGGGAATGTGTCTAAGAAGACCTTATGGTATAAAATTTTGCACTGCTATGAAAACCCAATATGAAAAACTTGATTTTTACTCAATTTCTTACAGTTTCCTAACAACCAAACAGCATAAACATCCACACGCTAGGTGACAAAATTAAATATATAAATAAACAAAGTAATAAGACAAACCCAGATTAGAAAATTCAAAAGAAAATAAAAAATGAATAACCTTTTGAGATTGGTGACTTGAAGGTCCCTGCTTTCGGCCACCTGGACCTGGTACTTGTCACCGGTCCTCTCGACGATGATGGTCAAGGAGGCAGGAGACCTGAGGCTCTCGGGCGATGAGACCCAAGCTTAGACAGAAAAATTTGGGTTCGCGCGCGATGGGGTCGGTAGACGCGGCAGCTAGGTGGGCTGAGATTTGATTGGCAACACTGGAAAAGTTTGATACAGAGAAAACAAAAGAAACGACGACAGTTTCCAAAGCTAAGGACTTTATATTGGTCTATTTTTATATAAAGTTTAAATTGGATTATCTGTTGATTTGCCCAACTGCCACGCAGTCAAAGTTAAGACGAAAGTGGAATGGGAGGTGAAAAGTTTGAAACTTTGTCCGATTCTAAAACTTTGTTTCCTAAGCTCTTGGGCTCTGCTAAGATTATGGCGGATTTCACAAAGCTCCCTATGGCGTCTTGTGTTGTTGTTTTAGTTATGGACTCTGCCGTCCTCTCATGCCTTCAAAATTCCCATAGTATTGGCTTTGCAATCTCTTCTGTTGCTTTTCATCTTCATCGTTACCATGAGGTCCAGGAGTCCCAGCCCCAGAGCAGTTGGGCAACCGAACCAGGTCACTCTGAAGCTCACTTGGTTCTTACCCTTTTCATTTCATTGTTGAATTTGTGCTGAAATGTGCCTCTAATGTTATGCAGGTACAAGAACCATACAGTCGTGCAAGAAAGAACCCATTTTTCGATGGTCTGTTGAGAGCGGAAGATGGGACGCCTAGTCCTCCATTTGATCTCCAAGCAAGCCTTGACAGCCGGAACATTTCTCGCACCATGTCAGATATTGGTAACACTCGCACAAGAAATGCACATAATTCATTGACAGATATTGGTAACAACCCATTTCTTCAGCCCTTTGAACGGTCAAAAATTGACAAAACAGCTTCATTTGCATTCACGGATGTTCAGTCACTTTTTAGCTTGGACCCAAATGAGCCTATTGAAGCAAATGAGAAGCCACCTACTGTAAATGGCCTAACAAGTCCCACAAATGCAAAATCATTTAGGGTGAATCGAAGGAAAGAAAACCTGTCTACAGTTTCACTTCCTCAGTCTGCAGCATCATTCTATGATGGGGACTCACCAGAATTTGAAATTGTTGCATCATGTCCAAGCATTAACCAGCTTAATTCATTTCTCAAAGCCACAAAGGATGAAGTTAATGCTGGTGTCCCAGGAAGATTCTTACATGTTGTAATGGCTCAAGATGTCCCTGGTAATGCCTACCTTGAATCCTCCTTTTCAAGTTATCTTTGCTTCTCCTTTTTAAATTTCTGTATCATTATATATATATATATATATATATATCATATTATTAATATATAATAAAATAAAATATATATATATATATATCTATATCATAATAAAATCATAATAAAGTATATAAAAATTAAAGATTGTCTTTTCGGGCCGATAGAGGAGATTCAATTACTAATTACTTAATAAATAAGTAGAGGAATTATCACTGGCTCGAAATGCATGTATACAAAAAGCTTGTTGGCTTGGCTTACGATGTATTTAGAAGCCCTCGTCCAAACGAGTATTTTACAGAAAGCCAATTAGGAATTCCATTAATAACTGGCCGTTTTGATCCTTTGGAACAACTCATACATATATATATATATATATATATATATATATATATAAATAGGAGACCACAGTACAATATGACTTTCAAAATGCAATCCATGACAAGACAAACTTACGGGGGTGTATCCAATTCAAACTTTTAATGACTTTTATAGAGTTTAAAAGTCTAGAGGTATTCAATTTAGACTTTTAAAGAGTATATAAAAGTCTAGTGGTATTCAATTGTGACTTTTAAAAAGTATTTAAAAGTTTGGTGGTATCCAAAAAGTTAATGACTTTTAAAAAGCTTATTAAATGAATGACTTTTCTATACTTTTAAGGCTAATTGTTAAGAGCAAAAGTCTTGCCAATTTACTAGTGACTTTTATCAACTCTATGAAAGTATTTAAGAATTTGTCATCTCTATGAAAGTCACTCACTTAAAAAAATCTTTATAAGTATGAATTGGATACACCCTCCTTAATGTGCTGTGCCCTGAAATTCGTTGGAAAACAATTAAATTGTTATCTAGTCTAATGACTAATACTATCTACGTCCATTTCTTTTATTTCTACTGAGACTTCTTGACCACATTGGAATTCTAAGGATCTCCATAGTCCAAAGTCCATGCAACATCTGCGGTCAGCTATGCATTCTATTAACACAAATTAAAAAGAAAAGTAAGGAAAAACTGTACGGAAATGCTGATAAAATGTATTTCTGAAGATCATTGTGATTTTTTCGATCTGTCAGCGAACTTGTGAACTGATGTCAGAGTACACATTTTTATCACTCTTTGGTGATTTGCAGATGTTGGATCTATTGCTTCAACAATCACTTATGCCTTTTACCTGAATGAAGCACGTAAATGTGACCAGATTTGCACGGTGCCTGTCATCAACATGAAGAGGTTGGACATACGTTCCCAAGCTGAACTCAAATGGTTACTAGATTCTTGTCAAATTGATCAGTCGTCCTTAATTTTTGTAGATGAGGTATGTTCATATGTGAATCATGGGGATTTACTTAGGTTGATTTTTTTTCCCTCTCTAAGTTTCATGCCTTTTACCTGTGACTAGTTAGGGCCCGAAATATAAGTTTTCAATTACGACATGCCTGTTCAACTGATGTTTATCCCCCACTATGAAATTTTGAGCAGATTGATCTGTCCTATTATGATCTATTTGGGAGTCTTAAAGTAGTTCTATTAAATGGGAACAAGCTCCCAGCCAAGCAAGAGGTATATTTAATTTGGGGTATACTTGAATTTTTAACCATGGGAAATGACTAATACTTTTGTCTTCCTAAACAGGCATTGAAACAGGCAGTAGTTGAAATTTTCAATTGCAAAGAGGTGTTTTGCTGAACTCAATGTGGACTACTTTTAAGCTTATCTTCCTACCTCCTGACACTTTCAATAATGAAAAAATGCCTATTATAAGATTTCTTTTCTTTTCTTTTTGCAGGGCGAATCTGTATATCCCTGGGTTAGGACCGTTACTATAGCAGAGGTATGACTTTAGCGTTTAGACGTTAAAATACACTTTTGGTGTTTATATATATCCTTTTCATTATCTATCCTTGTTTTCCTGTAAGGAACAAGATTTTATAGAAGTGAGAAAAGAGAGGAACAAAACAAACCATCTTCTTATGCTTGATTATCTGTGTCCTATTTATTTATCATGAAGGATTGAAAACTATGTATTATAATCTTACCAGCGTACTTGTCTCTATTGTTCTTAACATGAATAAATATGCTGATTATCGTGTTTTAAGAAACAGGATAGCTCATGCTGTACACTTGTTGCTGAAAAGTTTGCACTGATTTCACCTGAGATTTTGGCTGGACAAGGATTCAGTAGACTTTTGGTACCTTCCTTTTTCTCTTTTCAGGCTATAACGTGTGAACAGCTTATTTCAAGATTGAAAGACCTTTTTATTGGTGTACATTCGAGTATCTGCTCTCTCCCTGTTCCTCCTCCACCATATAGGCCATGTACTTGTGCAGCAATTATATAAGCCCTTCCCATATTTTTTTATTGTGTGCCCATCTTGGTCGATTGTTAATTAATTTCTAGGAGAAAATTGTCCTTGGCCTTGTGGTTTTCTTTTATTCCTTATCCTTTTTATTTTCTTTCATTTTTTCCTTTTGTTGTTCCTTTGATCAGATTGAATTACGTCATATTTTCTATTCTTGGGTTGCCATGATGGCTCCTAATATAAGATAGGTAGTCAAATCCTTACCCCCTATAGTGTAGTCCAGCCATTTGACCCCCCCTGGGGGGTTGGAGTGGGGAGCGATTGATAGTTGATAGGTTGGATTGCCATGGACTTTACTTTACCCTCCATGCCTTATTAAGTTTTTTTCACTCTCTTGAATTCCTATTTTCTTGCAGTTAGCTGCCATCCTCTTAGATTCCGCGAACTTGTGTAGTCCTCAGTGTTCGCTCAAAGATAAGTACATGGCTACACTGTTAATCCATGGTGCTGGTCGCTTTGGATGCAATGGTCTTTACCAGTTACGTATGTATTTTGTCCATTACGTGCCTATATATCTTTTTTATTTATTTTATTTCCTCAAAGCGTTTTCCTCTAAATATAATTTTTGATTTTCAGTGAGATACAAAATGTATGATGTGTCTGATCTCAAGGTAGCTGATATATTGCGCAAGGATTTCAAAAAGTGGACAAGAGTGGGTATGGACTTGAAACTTAGTCCTCTTATATAATAGTGCAACTAAATTATTGGCGTGTTCTGCAATAAGATTTTGTTGTTAACTGTCTGAAGATTCAACTTTCAATAAATTCATATGGCCGACTGAACTGGATGGCATAAAACTCAATAGAAATGATTGATAAGACACTATTAGGGAAAATTCTTAGATGAGCTGACTTCAGTTCATACAAATGGCCATCGCAGTTGACTTACCTTTTGCAGACATGTTTGGACCATTCTCAGTCTAGTTAAAAAATATATATATATATATTTACTTTTTAAATATTTGGCTTAATTTAGCTATATCATGAAGAGAGCACTTGACTTTATACTGATGTAAGGCCTGGTCTTGCATTACAAGTAAAAAGTGCGAACCTATTTATGTTCACTGTGATCAGCTAAGCAAGATATCTAAAAGTTCATTTTTTGCATGTTTCATTTGTTTTAGTCCTCACATTCTGGTTATAGATATATGGATACTTTTTAAGTAAAGCACGTTAGTGCAGATAAGTCTGACCAAAACTTCCCATCAAAAGAGAAAGTAGGGCCAAAATAATCAATACAAGAGTCTAAATAAGGGGTTTCTATCAAAATCCACTCAAAATAGTAAATAATCAGCAAGTCATGTTTGAGGGAGTCAGGTCCCTCTATAAATTTGTATTGGACTGGGTGCATTTCAAATGCTCACTCCATGTGCTCTGAGTACAAGGCAGATCCAGTTGGACGCAATCAAGAAAGAGTTGAATAACTGAGGCAAAAATAAATTAATAACATGATATTTCGCTGAAAGTTTCCTTCCCTGACCTTTGACCATTAGTTCCTCTCTATTTTTAGCCTTGTCTAGGGATTTTTTTGGCCCTTAAACATAATGGAATAACCTTCCAATAACATAGAAATTATTGAAACAGGTAAGCCAGACAGTGCTGGTTCTAGAATGATGGCATCACAAATCGGGATGAGTTCTATTGGAGTGCCAATTGCCCAACTTCTTGATCATGAGGACACCTCAGTGCGTGAAATTAAGTATTTCCAACGTAAGTATATATTTTTCTTTCATTGTCATCATGGCTACTAATCTTGGATAAAGATTCACTCCCTTGAAAACTGGCTTGCACAACCTCTAAGTTACTTGCCCTACTTTTGATTTAGTCTCAGTGATCTTGCCACAAGTACATCTGTCAACTTCTGTACGAGTGTTTCTCCTTTTTCCTTGAAAAACAAACCCATTCCTCATATATTCTTGTGAAATAGTTGAAGAATAAAGATCTTTCATGTTGCAAGGAACAGAAGTCTTGAATCTTTACTATTAATTCCTAGTCAGTTTGTTTACTAATTCATGATAGTATTCTTTTTTTATGCGGCTCATAAAGTCAGTATCATACTGTAATGTTGAAGAAATTATATTTCCAGTAGCTTTAATTTTCACTCACTCACACGTCTTCTAATCGTGTGTTCCCAATTACCACATGACATTGATGGATCATACCACCTGTTTAAACTATATACATATTTAGTTCTTTTTGTCTTTTTGGCTTTTTTTATATTTAAATTTCAGATATGGAGAAAATTCGGCTTCTCATGATTGTTTCTGGTTATTATGATTCGAAGAAGAACTTCAAGGTTAGATACATGCTTATATTTGACAGTTTCTCTTTTTATTAACATTTGTTTTAGGGAGCTAATGATCTGGATACCTTATGTTATTGAGGAAAAAGTTGGAATAGGGTTTACTGTGGCTTAAACCCGAAAAAAGTTCAGATGAAGGACAAGTAGCTACTGTGGTTATGTTTCTGTAAGGACGATTTATTTCATGTTTGGTGTCATAGATTCTACTCTTTGTGGTTGAACTTATGCATGCAATCCTCTTGATCCTCATGTAGTAGTAGAAGGGTATGCAATGGGGTGTTTTAAGGGCGGACACCAAACACAAAAGTCCTCATGTTAGTAGAAGGGTATGCAATAAGGTTTTAGAGAATATTGTAACCTTCTTCATTTAGTGAAGTTTCCCCATCTGCCTTGCCTATGAAAGTCCCAAGTTCGAACGACTCAAACTTCTGTGTTCTGTGTGATTGTAATATTTTGTACTTCAACTTTTGACTGCTATGAGCTGATCTAAAGGGCCTTTTGCCATTTGTTTGCTCATGAAATTGGGAATACTAGTTCAGTATGGTCTCAATTCAATAAGTAATCCAGCTTCCCTACTCGTATACCCATACATATTCTGATGCAGTTACGATCTCGTCTTTTTTGGTAGACTAAGGGTACTGTGGCTTTTTACTATTTTATGGTAGAGGCTCTGACTTTCTCCATATCTTTGGTGTAATTTAGAGAGAGATCCTGGTGTCTGCTGAATCTGTGGAGCTCATGAAGAATCTGCTGTTTTTCTTCAATGCGAGTGCTTCCCAACTGCCTCTCAAAGCGATCCATCAGCCAGGTAAGAATCACTTCAAAATAATACAGGCCATGCACATCAGTTTTTGTGGTCAGAAAAATTAGGAATTAAATTCCTACTTGGAATCAATACGTTTGAAAAGCATCCCATAGAGTTTTATTGACTGTATTGGTGGAAGGGGAAATCGATTATGAGAAAATACAAACTCCAGTTGCTTTTTTTGTTCCTTTGTTGTTCCTTACTAGTAAGTTGCCTGTTTATCATTTGTAATTGCTACACATAATCCAGGATAACAAAAAAGAAAGGGTTAAATTGTATTATCATTTCAGGATGATATTAAACTTACTTATGGTGCTCGCACAGGTCTCAGAGAGGAGATGCAAGCATTTGAGATTGACAAGGTCACATCCAGAAAGACCATTGAGCGTCTCTTAGAAGAATTTGGTGGGACTTCAAAAGGCTAATATGAATTCCAGACCTCGACAATTGTCCAGAGACAGTTGTTATTGATTATGTAGGTAAATCACAAATGTTGAAGGAAAGATTTCTGTAAGATATAACTTAATCTTGGCTGCTCAAATTGAAAGGTATCTTTGAGGCAATGGTCAAATGAATATTGGATATTCAAATTGAATTGTAAACTATCTCAGTTTGCCAAAAATGATATGCAGTGCGTGTATAGAAAGTTTTAATAGATTGAAATGTTGAGATTGGATTAGAATTTAATTCAGCAAACATGCCCTGTGCAGTTTATAGCAACTGTTAGTTAGGAAGTAAAAGTTTGTTTTCTGAGACTGGAGATGATGATGGACATGTTGGTTGCGGTAAAACTCTCGGTTGAGACATGAGTCTTTTCCGGTGTTGCTTTGATGCAGCCACTGAATCCCAAAGGTGAGCTCTTGCCGGATTGAATTCTTATCCGAGTGATCTGTTGAGAAGGGGTAAAAGGCCCCTACCTACATATAGACATAAGTAAAGTTAGTCTCATAATTTGACTTCCCAGAGGACAATGCAAGTGTAAAAGAAGATAACATAATGTGGCCTAGTTCTTGTGGAAGTGTTCAAATTAAAGGCTTGCTTATCAGTTTTCTGAATCCACCGCCGGCAGAGTTCTTCATTTGTATCTCCTAAGAATCCACATATATCGGCTCCAATCATCGGAACTCTGAAGAGTCCAAAGTTCAAAGTGGCTGGAATTGAGTAAGCCAAATCCTCCCATTTTGCACTTGTCTCCTGTCCAGTGTGCTGTGTACCTACCAGAGCTTACAAAAGCTGACCTGCTGAGTACAAATGGTCTTTTACCAGTCACATTGAGTAAGGCCTTGTTTGTTGCCTTGGCTTCCAAGAAACCAAATAGGTTATGAACATCATATTCTATAATGCTACCAAAGTGTAAGGCTGATGCCGGAACATCCTGCAGCCTAAACCCTATCCCCGATTAAAACAGTAGGCGCTCCTAACTTCCACAGAAGCGCTTCAGGCTACAAGTAGTAAAAACACACCGAAAATAAAATATATTTTCTCCATAGGCGTTTGTTCCTCCTTGATATCGATACTTGAACAAATAAAAATTCCCAATTGGATTAGGATTAGGATTATTCTAGTAGGATTTGTTTCATCGTTCATCTATATATCTATATGATCCTTTATCTAAGAAAATAAAGATAAATTTTTTTGTTGTTGTTGATGAAAGATAAAGATAAAATTTCAAAACACAATTACTTCATGTTAGAGAGACAAATGCGTACAATACTAATCCATTTAAATGCAAATAATTAAAAACAAAAAGAAAATAATTATTTTCTATGGATAAGGATAAAATAAAAAAGAAGGCCTAGCTTTCCTTATTTCAAGCAGCAATAACATTATATTTTGTCCAAGGATAAACAACACAAAAGGGTAATAATCAAGACAATAATTTTTCTATTTCTTCATTATCCATGCGGACCCAACTCTGCAACTCTCAACTGGTAAACTATAAATACAAACCAAAGTTGACCACCATACTCACAATCACTCTACAACAATTCAACATCTCAGTTAAGAAAAGCAAGCATGCGGGGTTATTATCAAGTTCCAGTGGGCTACAAGATGGGGTTACAGAAGTTGAGCCGCGGCGGAGGGTGTCCACGTCCAGGTACGCTTTCCATTTCATCACTCGGGGGTGAACGTTGGGCAGGGCCAGCCTACCTGAACTCACCCCCACCAAAATCACTTCCAATGCCCCATTTCTTATCAACATCCCCATCCCCATCCCCCTCCCCAGCTAGGGAGTGCCCACCTCCCACACCAAACCACTCTGTCGAGTCTGCGACAATGGAGCTGCGTCGCATACTCAACATTGAGGTTGGTAAGTAGTATGCATGTAAGGAGTCGACATCCCGGGCCTCAGCTCGAGACCATGGGTGTCCAAACATCGGTGGGCTGAGTTATGATATTTCTATTACTGGTTGGGTTCTTATTCAATGTGTTTCATAGTTTTTTTTAAAAAAATATTTCTTAAAAACATTTGATAGGTCTCTGACAATTACAAAAATTCCATTAAACACTTGGAATCAATAAGCTAAGCTACATTCTAGAACTAGTTTGGTCATAGGCTTGTGTAGGCTTGTGAAAGTGTGAGGGGGTGTATTTTTGATTTAGTTATCATTGAAGTTCTTTTTAGTCTTGTAAAAGACTCTCGATTGACCAATAGAGTAAACTCTTCCAAGTCTTGTAAAAAGACTCTCGATTGACCACCAATGTTACGTTTTAAGAAGGGTTTATGTATAGAGATGGCTGCATGTAGGGGATGTGTGAAGCTGCCATGGAGGTGGGTGCGCACTTAATCTCTAATGGAGAGGGCTACCACCCTAATGGTGTGAAAGTTACCTATACAAAACAGGTGTACACAATAAATTAGGAGAAGGCTACCTATTAGGGTTGAGTGAAAGCTAATGTTGATGTAGGTAGGTGTATATGCTTCACTTCTAACAGAGATGGCTACCACCCTAATAGAGTGAAAGCTACCACATTAACGGCTTCCTATATTGTGAAGCTAGTACACCATTTAGTAAACATGGAGAGGGCTACCCGTGAGGGACTGTGTGAAAGCTACCATTAGAGTAGGTGCGCACTTAATTTCTAATGGAGAGGGCTACCGCCTTTATATTGTGAAAGCCGCTATACAAACGTCCTTTTAAAAAAGAAAAAACTTTGTGTTGATATTGAGTTAGAGTTCACTCTATTTGACTTCAAGTGTAGAGTCTTGAATAAGACTAAATAGAACTTGATCAGTGTACTTGACTTATTGGGGGGAATGCATCGCCTCTCACAATTTTCATTCACCAAAACAAACCCTATACCATACTAGTTATACAGTAACTCTTAGCTTGTTGATTCATGAGTACTTATTCACATTTCAGTCTGGTTCATTGTTTAAATACGAAACCTGCAGTGAAAATGTGTTGTTCAGATGTTTGGATTGGAGAATTCTTTTATGGGGAGGAAGAGTTTCGATCGGGAATTTAATTTGATTTTATTGCACTACCCCTCTGATGATTTCCAAGTCTTAGAGTGGACAATGGGCAGAGGGGTAATATAAACCTATTAATTTGGGTTTATTTCCTTGTAGATATATGTGCAGGTGAAATAGGTGCAGATCATCAGGCTCGCCAGGAAACGTATTAATTTGGACATGGTAATGTATATTTTGTTTGGCTCCTTTTTTTATTTGAATTTGTATTAATCAAGGTATGGTTAAATGATTGAGGGATGTTTTCAGTTAAATTTGTCTTTTATATAGAGTGGAGTTTGGACCTGATTTTTCATAAGTTCCTGGTTTTTAGATTGATATTTGTCGGAGTATATTGAACACTTCATCATTCTGGTTCAACAAATTTCTTTTATACTGTTGCATTTCCCCCTCCAGATTTCTTCCCTGCACTATTGTTGGAGCACCTTTCAGTTTTTGGCAAAGTGCCGTTTGACAATTTGATATATCTTATGTCATGTTTCTGATAATAATAAAAAATTGATTTGTTGAACAGATAAAATGATGAAGGCCATTAAAATAGAGTCTGTGGAGTTGACTTCAGATCCGTGCAATCAGAAAATCATTCCACAAATAAATGGTAAAAATGTACTGGCTTTTGGTTTTTGGAGTTGACATCAGTATGAGTGATTTGCTGTATTGGTTTTTGGTTCAGTGTTTGGGTGCGGGTAATTGGTTGAGGTGCAATCTAACAAGTGTATGTCATTTCATTTTTTTACTGTGTTTTGGAGAATTAACAGTTATCTTGTTAGACCTATCCTCTTTCAAGATGTTTTCTGTTGCCAATCTGTCATTTCATTTTTACTGCGTTTTATTAGAAAAATAAAAATGTTCCAACATTACAGGTGATGCATAAAACATGTCTTCCAGGGGAGCCATAAATCTGAATGTGGAATGTAACTTATTGTTCTCTCTCTAGAAGAGTGTTAATTTTCACTAGTATCAATACTTCAGCTCCAAGTTAAAATCTGCTCCTATAAGAATGGATAATTTGGAAATCTCTACCATCACGAATCGCTTATTGCTGTCAAAGCTGGCCCTGATATCTGAGTGTCCTCCCTTCAAATTTGCTCCCTTAGTAATGTTCAATGCATACCTTTCCAATCCATCAACCTTGTCCAACCCAATGATGGTAACTTTATCAATGATCCATTTTTGGCTTAAAGCAAATCCTCCATTTACAACCGTTGATCTTACAGATACACTTCCATTTGCTGTTCCACAGTAAAATCTCACTAAACTCCACTTGCCTCCCTTTCCTCCCATTTCCACTTCCTCTCCATCATCCAAGAAAACTTCTCCAGTGCTCTGTCCATTGCTGCTGCTAACAACCAAAAGTTCGAATGCAGTCTTTCGGGCTGCTTCTGTTGTCAAGGCCTCTCCTTGTAAGGCCAAAATGTTTCCTTCACGGACATGTACGTTGATATGATCAGGTGGTGCATCCAGTGTAACGTGCTCTCCCGATTTTACACTTACCGAGTTTGAGTAGTTGAAGAGATCAAACCAGTTTCCTGCAGGAAAATATGCATCAACTGAACTTACTCCTGGCTTCAACACAGGTGACACCATTACACCTCTGCCAATCAGAAACTGAGTGTTGATCTCATAAGTTCTGATATCTTGAGGAAATGAGAAGAAAAGGGGTCTTGCAATGGGGGTCCCCTTTTTGTGTGCCTCATACATTGATGTGTAAAACATGGGGAGCAACCGATAGCGCAGGCCAAGAACCTTCCTTGCTGTTGCAGCCACTGAGTCCCAAAGATAGAGCTCTTGACGGATTGTAAACTTCTCTGAGTGATCTCTTGCAAAAGGGTAAAAGGCCCCTAGCTACATAGAGACAAAGCATAGTTAAGTTAGTTGCACGAGTTCTGATGATTATAATTGACAGCATAGCAAAGTTCTAGGTGAAACAAGATGTATAATGTGGTCTAGTTTTTGTGGAAGTGTTCAATTTGAAGGCTCATAAGTTACCTGAATCCACCGCCTGCAGAGCTCTTCAGTAGTATTTCCAGAGAATCCACATATATCAGCTCCAACCATCGGAACTCCGAAGAGGCCAAAATTCAGAATTGCTGGAATTGTGTATGCCAGATCACTCCATTTTGCAGCATTGTCTCCAGTCCAGTGTGCTGTGTACGTACCAGAGCTTACAAAAGTTGATCTAGAAAGTATAAATGGTCTTTTACCAGTCACATTGACTAAGGCCTTGTTTGTTGCTTTGGATTCCAAGAGTCCATATAAGTTATGAGCATCATATTCTGTGATGTTACCAAAGTGTAGCGCTGATGCCGGAATAGTATTGTTATTGATGGGACGCAGGACCCCGGCATTGTTAATCTTGTAAGGAGGGTCATCAAGTGTAGAAGATGGAGTGGGAGGGGACGTGATGAAATTGGATAGCTCATTCATATCAAGCCAAAGACCATCGAAAGGCAGAGCATCTTGAAATATTTTTATCTCATTAGCCCAAAATTTTTCACTTTGTGGATGTGCAAAGTCAGGGAAATAGACAGGGCCAGGCCAAACACTTCCCAGGTAAGGAATTCCGTCACGTTTTATAAATATATCTGCTTTCAGCCCTCTGTTGTAGGTTCCATAGCTCTTATTCACACTGATACCTGTGAGAGTCATAATACCATCATTTTCTGCCTCATCAGACAAACTGCATGTAACATCAATTTTGCTGCAGAGAGAACATACCAGGGTCCAAGATGAGCACATATTTCTGATCATTTTGGTGAAGGGTGTTGACAAATTTCTTCATCTTATCCAATGGGAAGTTGATGGGATCAAGAGTAAAATCCTTGTATGCATCCATGTAATCAATGTCTGTCCACATAACTTCAAGAGGGATAGCGGCTTTTGCGTAGCCAGCAACCACACCCTCAAGATCGGAAACATTCTTGTAACCATATCGACACTGGTGGAATCCTTCAGCAGAGAATAAGTGAACAAAGTCAATGTGATTCCAAAATAAGATGAAAAAGCATACTATGCTAGTAGGAAGGACATTTTTGGACCATGCTAATATCAAACAAGGACTATATATGCACATTTCAATCATAGAACAAAACTATTTGTACCATTTCAACTGGTCATGTGACATGGCGCCTGTCTACTAATGCAATTCGAGAAATGTGATAATATATAGTACCTACCTAAGAGAAGTGGAATTTGAATGCAAACAAACTTACCAAAAGACCAATAGGGCATAGGGGTGGGGCGACCAATGAGCTCTGTATACTGCTCCACCACCAACTCCGGCGTAGGCCCAGAAAAGAAATACAAATCCACAATTCCACCAATGGCCTTATAAGTAATTCTATCACCGCCGTATGTTATGTCCATGCCATTGCTATTCAGCAGCAACACTCCATGAGATGTTCCGGCGCTGTCGGCCTTGCCATCTGGAGAAGCTGACCTGACGTCCAGGTAGAAGGGGTGGGACCCGTAGAGGTTGACGTCAGCATTGGCGCTGCCAATGTCAGCTGTCCAGAGTGTCAAGGTCTGGTTGGGGGTGAGCTTGAAGGAGGACTTGGTGTGCTCGCCGAGGCCGAAAAGGGAGGACCTGGCTTTGGGGAGGGAGGAGGAGAGCTGGATGTATTGGTCCTTGAAGACCAAGAAGGTGTCGGGGTTTGATGGGTTGGGGGAGGAGTCGAAAATGACATCTTTGGAGGATTGGCGGGTGACGGTGAAGCCGAATGGGGTGGTGTTGTGGAGAGTGAAGACAAGGTCGTTGGAGATCACGAGGTGTTTGTTGCGGGTTTGACATTGTTGTGGATGTTGTGAAGTTGTCTGGCGGGGGATTATTTGTTGTGGGATTTCCCATCTTTGGTGCTTTGAGTCTGTTATTCGAATTCTTAGCCGATCTTTGGTTTCATAGCTGCACAAGGGCCAATTAGTTTTCTAACATAAACTTGTGAAAAACTTGTCACCATTTGATGACATGAGATGTTTAATTATATTGTAAGACTGTGAATCTGAATGACATAGTAACGCATATTAATATTATGTACGACAATCCGAGTTTAAGAAGTTATGGCAAGCATCTAGTAAGCAAGAGAGCAATTAATTTAATAATAGTCCTCAATTTGTATGGCTAATATTGTGGAGTGAAAATGCTAATTGGGTTTTTGGTGGTCAATAAGGGTCTTAGCTACATATTCTATATTATGGACGGTTGAGATGTTTTGCAATATCCTAATCAAATGGTCAACCCCAAATGACTAATGAGAATTAAAAAAATGAAAACGTGAGAATATAAACTAATGTAAGATTAATAAATTGAGAATGGTTAATTACGAAGTACCTGGCGCGAAGGTTGAGATTTGGGATGTCGGGTCCGTAGAGGGAGGATTTCTTGATGAGGCCAAGATTAGCAGTCAATGAGTTCCCAGAAGAATCATAGTTGACTGACTGAATTTTGTATCCAAACCCAGCAACTGCAGCTTCTTTTGCTCCCTTGGTATTTGATGATGAAACTAAACCACAGTGAAAGACAGCAGACAAGAAGAAGAAGAAGAAGAAGAAGAGTGGAAGATGATATATTGGTTTTGGTCTGTTTGGTCTGCTTCTTTGCATCTTCATTTTCTCTGTTCCAGTGCTTGGGTTTTCCTCCTTTATGTGAGGCGTGATAGGACTTTTTTATCCTCTGCCTTTAGGCACTTTCCAATCTTGTATTGTAATTTACTAATTTGTATCATGTGGTGAATATACAGCTTTCATATGTGAACAGAATATGTCACTGCTTACCACCTACCTCGCAGCTCCCTCTCAGCTAATAAAATAATAATAATAATTAGTTTTTATAGAAATAAGATATGTTTGTGTATATAATCTATGCATTGTTGAGTAGGGAAGAAGGAGGAGCTAGCATTCTGGTTATATTATGCAACTGAATCCCAGAGATCAAGCTTCTCCTGACGAGTTGCTTACATTGTTTTTGTTGGGTGGTTTCTTCTTGATTTGGGATAAAGGGCTCATTGTAATTGTGGCAAAGTCCAGCTATGTTGTATTAGTATTCAGCACAAAATAAAAAAATAAATTACTACAAGGATAAGTCTGGAACGAGCAATTTTGGTGGATAAGGGATGGGCGTATTCTTTTGTCTGCTATGGTAAAACTTAAATTAAACAAAAAATAAAAAAATAGTGTTTTAAAAAAAACAAAAAAAAAAAAGCATAGCATGGGTTTTAACTTCTAAAAATTGCAAGAGGGCCTACTTGATAGGAGTGATACTAAATGAGGTTTAAATTAATATTACTATAATTCATATATGTAAAAATTTGAATAAGTATTTTTTGATAAGAATATTTCATTCATAAGCTAAATTGGCATTTAAAGACTGGCATGAATACAATAGCCTTATTAAAACATTTCTAAGAAAACTACTTGGGAAAAAACAAGGACAAACAATAGAGTCTGACTCACACCACAAAAGACGAAAACAAGAAAGAACAAAATTAATTAAACACCAACATATAGACCCACAAGGAGAACCGCATCACATCTTAATTGTCGAAATAGGCATTCTATGAGGAAAAACGCATAGTCCTTTGATAGCCAACAAATTGCAAAAACACATCTAAACCAAGGGCAGAAACCCAAGAGGGCACACATAATGAGACGTGATTTAGTTTCCGGTTTTATTTGTATTTATTTCATTGATTTACTGTATATATTCCTTGTCTCTCAAGGACTTAATTCTTGCCTAGAATAGGAAATCCTTTGTGTAGACACCAAACAAAGCATTGTATATAATTATCACATGATTGTTCAATGAAAATCATCGAGAATATTCAAAACCTTTCATGGTACAAAGAGCTTGAGACTCACAGTCTTCGATCCTCAATTTTCTTGTTCCCTATTTTTTTTTTGGGCACCCATGGCTTCTTCCTCCTCTATTGATTTTCCTAGCATTCATCATGTTATCTTCATTCGTCTCGAGAGTGATAATTATCCGATGTGGCTTGCTCAAATTGTTCCTGTCCTTCGCAGTCGCCTCTTGCTCGGCTTTGTTGACGGCACTTCTCTGTATCCTTTTCTGACCACCCCTGACCCAAAGGCTAAGGCTAATGAATCTACTTCTCTGTCTCTCATCCCCAACCTAGAGTATGATGATTAGGTCTAGAAAGATCAGCTTGTTTTCTCTCTCTCTCTCTCTCATCAACGGTTCTCTTCACCATAAAGTTCTCACCACCGTAGCTTTTAAGACCACCGCCCGTGACACTTGGGTAGCTCTTGAAAATCATTTTGCTTCTCCAAATCAGAATCTTCTTCTTAAACTTCGCAGTGACTTTCTTCGCACAACCCGTGGTGACTCTTTCATCATTGATTTCCTTGATCGTATTACCTCGATTGCCGATAACTTGGCTCTCGCAGGTGCTTCAGTTGCTGACTTTGATCTTCTTGTTGTGGTTATGAACAACATTGGTCCTCTTTATGAAAATACCTTTGCCACTGCTCAAGCTCGTGAGAAATCCATCAGTATGCCTGATCTTGAGGCTCTCCTCTTGCCTGCGGAACGTCGCCTGCAATCCTCTTCTTCTCCAATCATCTCTTCTGGTGCGACGGCTCTGGTAGCTTCCCTTGGTTGTCACGGTTTTGGCCATCACGGTGGATTTTCTGGTTGTGGTTCGGATCGTTACAGCTCATTCTCTCCCTTACGACCTGGTTTTTCTTCTGGTCGTGGTTCCTTTGGCGCTTCCTATGGCACCTCTTGTCTTGCCTCACATAAACAACATTTTGGCAGTACTTTTTGGCCTGGTGTTCTTGGCCAACCTCTTTCTGGCTCTACTGCTTCCTTTTTTGGGCCTTCTTCTGGCTGTGAGCCTTTTCAATGTTTCAATTGTCATAGTTTTGCCCACATCGCAGCTGTCTATCCCTCCAAGGCGTCTTCTGTACCTCTTTCTCCGTTTCGTCTTCAAGGCATGAGAACTCAATATCCTTTGCATGGTGGCCATCAACAGTGGGTTGCTGATACCGATGCGAATACTCATATTACCTACTTGAGCCACTTATCCCTTACTAGATAGTATCATGGTTCTGACAATGTTGGATGTGTACTTGGTGGAACAAGATTGCCTATTAAAAATATTGCTCACTCTCGTTTCTCTCACCTTAATTCTTCTTTTCATCTTAATGATGTTCTCCACTGTCCCGTTGCCTCTCTTCCTATCTTATATGTTCATAAATTTTCTATTGACAACCATTGTTTCTTCATTTTTTTTCCTCATTGTTATTTTATCCAGGATTTGGCAACGGGGAAGACACTTTTCTCGAGCAAGAATAGCAATGGCCTATATCCTTTTTCATTTACACCGAATGAGTCTTTTCAAGTTTTGCCTAATCGTGTTGCTTTATTAGGTGTCTGTGTTGACTGCTCCTTGTGGCATTCTCGCCTTGGTCATCCTGCTTCGTCTACTTTGCAATTGTTGTTATCTCATAATAAACTACCATTTTTTGGCTCTCGGTCTAGTTCTTTTTGTCAATCATGTATGTTGGGTACATGTGTTAAATTACCTTTTAGTCCTTTTTCTGTCTCTTCTTCTCTGCTGGAACTTATTCATTCTGATGTATGGAGTTCTTCAGATAAATCTATTTCTGGTTTTAATTATTATGTTTTATTTGTTGATGATTTTTCTCATTATTCTTGGATTTTTCCAATGAAATTGAAATTAGAAGTTAGAAGTTTTCTCTCACTTCATTAAATTTAAGGCTTCAGTTGAAAATCTGTATTCCACTACAATTAAGGCATTTCAATCAGATGGGGGTGGGGAATACACTAGTCATCAATTTTATGGACTTTTTATCTCATCATGGCATTCATTATCGTCTTTCTTGTCCATAACATCCTAAGCAAAATGGTTTAGCCGAACGTAAGCATCGTCACATTGTTGACACCGGGCTCACTCTTTTAGCCCATGCCCCTATGCCTCTTTCCTATTGGGCCGAGGCTATGCACGCCTCTGTTTATTTAATTAACCGTCTTCCTTCTAAGTTGCTTCAGCACAAATCACCCTATAAATTATTGTTTCACAAAGAACCTGATTATTCGTATTTAAAAACTTTTGGGTGCGCATGTTTTCCTTGTTTTCCTTATTCTTTGAACCATCAGGGTTATTGATGCTTGGATCTTGTTTCTAATTGTGGTTTTTTATTTATTTATTGCGTCATGTGTTATTTAAAGAATTTTCTTTCCAGTTTAACAAGGCTCATGCTGCTCTTGCTCCAGACCATTCTCCGTCGTCAGCCAGGCCTATCATCCTCTCTGGCCCAAGTTTGTCTTCCTACAACCCACGCTTTCCAGTGTTGCAGCCTCTACCTAGTCCCCTTCTCCAGCACCTGACCCTCCCGCCTCCACAGAAACTTGTGCTTCCAGCCACGTCCCGTCCATCTCTGCCATCACCTATGCAGCACCTGCTCCTACCCCACTTCCCCCACCATGCCCTCTGATCCCTCATGTCCTTCTCACATGCTGGTTAGTCCCCATGTGCCTTCAGCTTCTCAATTCTCTCAAACCTACACTGAGAACCCCAACCACAAAATTTTCTTCTTGCCTCCTGCTCCTATTTCATCTAGTACATCTTCTCCTTCTATTTCTGATACGTTTCTGGTAAGTGACTCCCATGCTTATTTGATGGTTACTCGTGCTCAAACCGGTATCTGTAAACCCAATCCTAAATATGCTAATCATGCGTTGGTTTTATCTTCTACTGATGGTACTTTTGAGCCTACCTCTTTTTCACATGCTAATAAGCATCATGAATGGCGTCTTGCTATGGTAGATGAGTTTAATGCTCTTCTTCGTGCAGGAACTTAGAATTTGGTCCCTCATACTCCCACTGTGAATGTGCTGCCGAACAAGTGGGTTTTTCGTATCAAGAGGAATTCCGATGGCTCTATTCAGCGTTAAAAGGCTTGCTTAGCGGCCAATGGTTTTCATTACAGGTGATGCATTACAGGTGATGCATAGAACATGTCTTCCAGGGGAGCCATAAATCTGAATGGCATGTAACTTATTGTTCTCTCTAGAAGAGTGTTAATTTTCACTAGTATCAATACTTCAGCTCCAAGTTAAAATCTGCTCCTATAAGAATGGATAATTTGGAAATCTCTACTGTGATGAATCGCTTATTGCTGTCAAAGCTGGCCCTGATATCTGAGTGTCCCCGCTTCAAGTTTGCTCCCTTAGTAATGTTCAATGCATACCCTTCCAATCCATCAACCTTTTCCAATCCAATGATGGTAACTTTATCAATGATCCATTTTTGGCTTAAAGCAAATCCTCCATTGACAACCGTTGATCTTACAGATACACTTCCATTTTTTTTTCCACCGTAAAATCTCACTAAACTCCACTTGCCTCCCTCTCCTCCCATTTCCACTTCCTCTCCATCATCCAAGAAAACTTCTCCGGTGCTCTGTCCACTGCTGCTAACAACCAAAAGTTCGAACGCAGTCTTTCGGGCTGCTTCTGTTGTCAAGGCCTTTCCTTGTAAGGCCAAAATGTTTCCTTCGCAGACATGTACGTTGATATGATCAGGTGGTGCTTCCAGTGTAACGTGCTCTCCCGATTTTACGCTTACTGAGTTTGAGTAGTTGAAGAGATTAAACCAGTTTCCTGCAGGAAAATATGCATCAACTGAACTTACTCCTGGCTTCAACACAGGTGACACCATTACACCTCTGCCAATCAGAAACTGAGTGTTGATCTCATAAGTTCTGATATCTTGAGGAAATGAGAAGAAAAGGGGTCTTGCAATGGGGGTGCCCTTTTTATGTGCCTCATACATTGATGTGTAAAACAAGGGGAGCAACCGATAGCGCAGGCCAAGCACCTTCCTTGCAGTTGCAGCCACCGAGTCCCAAAGATAGAGCTCTTGACGGATTGTAAACTTCTCTGAGTGATCTCTTGCAAAAGGGTAAAAGGCCCCTAGCTACATAGAGACATAGCATAGTTAAGTTAGTTGCACATGTTCTGATGATTATAATTGACAGCATAGCAAAGTTCTAGGTGAAACAAGATGTATAATGTGGTCTAGTTTTTGTGGAAGTGTTCAATTTGAAGGCTCATAAGTTACCTGAATCCACCGCCTGCAGAGCTCTTCAGTAGTATTTCCAGAGAATCCACATATATCAGCTCCAACCATCGGAACTCCGAAGAGGCCAAAATTCAGAATTGCTGGAATTGTGTATGCCAGATCACTCCATTTTGCAGCATTGTCTCCAGTCCAGTGTGCTGTGTACGTACCAGAGCTTACAAAAGTTGATCTAGAAAGTATAAATGGTCTTTTACCAGTCACATTGACTAAGGCCTTGTTTGTTGCTTTGGTTTCCAAGAGTCCATATAAGTTATGAGCATCATATTCTGTGATGTTACCAAAGTGTAGCGCTGATGCCGGAACAGTACTGTTATTGATGGGACGCAGGACCCCGGCATTGTTAATCTTGTAAGGAGGGTCATCAAGTGTAGAAGATGGAGTGGCAGGCGACGTGATGAAATTGGATAGCTCATTCATATCAAGCCAAAGACCATCGAAAGGCAGAGCATCTTGAAATATTTTTATCTCATTAGCCCAAATTTTTTCACTTTGTGGATGTGCAAAGTCAGGGAAATAGACAGGGCCAGGCCAAACACTTCCCAGGTAAGGAATTCCGTCACGTTTTATAAATATATCTGCTTTCAGCCCTCTGTTGTAGGTTCCATAGCTCTCATTCACACTGATACCTGTGAGAGTCATTGTACTATCATTTTCTGCCTCATCAGACAAACTGCATGTAACATCAATTTTGCTGCAGAGAGAACATACCAGGGTCCAAGATGAGCACATATTTCTGATCATTTTGGTGAAGGGTGTTGACAAATTTCTTCATCTTATCCAATGGGAAGTTGATGGGATCAAGAGTAAAATCCTTGTATGCATCCATGTAATCAATGTCTGTCCACATAACTTCAAGAGGGATAGCGGCTTTTTCATAGCCAGCAACCACACCCTCAAGATCGGAAACATTCTTGTAACCCCATCGACACTGGTGGAATCCTTCAACAGAGAATAAGTGAACAAAGTCAATGATTCCAAAATAAGATGAAAATTGCAAGCTATGCTAGTAGGAAGGACATTTTTGGACCATGCTAATATCAAACAAGGACATTTATGCACATTTCAATCGAAGAACAAAACTCTTTGTACCATTTCAACTGGTCATGTGACATAGCGCCTGTCTACTAATAAGTGCTATTTCAACTGGTCATGTGACATAGCGCCTGTCTACTAGTAAGTGCCGATACAAAAACATGATTAGTTGAGATCGTACAAATGACATATACTCTTCAGTCATAATAATTGATGTCACATGTGAAATGCGATTCGAGAAATGTGATAATATATAGTACCTACCTAAGAAAAATGGAATTTGAGTGCAAACAAACTTACCAAAAGACCAATAGGGCATAGGGGTAGGGCGACCAATGAGCTCTGTATACTGCTCCACCACCAACTCCGGTGTTGGCCCAGAAAAGAAATACAAATCCACAATTCCACCAATGGCCTTATAAGTAATTCTATCACCGCCGTATGTTATGTCCATGCCATTGCTATTCAGCAGCAACACTCCATGAGATGTTCCGGCGCCGTTGGCCTTGCCATCTGGAGAAGCTGACCTGACGTCCAGGTAGAAGGGGTGGGACCCGTAGAGGTTGATGTCAGCATTGGCGCTGGCAGTGTCAGCGTTCCAGAGTGTCAAGGTCTGGTTGGGGGTGAGCTTGAAGGAGGACTTGGTGTGTGTTGATTATTGCCTCAAACCAATAGTCAACAATATCGGCAAATTGACAAGTTGCAATGTGAATGCATTAATTGGCTTTTACAATAGTCAAAAGTGATGGCTATTGACAAGTTGCAAGTTGCAATGTGAATGCATTAATTGGCTTTTACAATAGTCAAAAGTGATGGCTATTGACAAGTTGCAATGAGAATGCATTAATTAGCTTTCACAAATGGTGGTAGGCTATTGTTGACTTGCCTAACCTTTGGCTTCTTTGAGAAGCCACTTCCTTTGGCTATAAATTGGAAGCAAATGGTTTCATTTGTAGAACCCAACCAAGTGTTGAGTAGAAGAGGAAAATAGCAAGAAAGGCATTTTGCCAAAGAGAGAAACAAATTCTCTCTAGTTGTTCTTTGCTTTGTATCATTGTTTTCTCTTCCTTTGTGAGTGAAGGAGGTTGGGTGTATTTGGGTCTTTGGGAAATTGAGTGGTAAACACTATTGTATATCCCCATTGATTATAGTGGATTACTCCGTCGTCTCCAAACTGGATGTAGGCAATTGCCGAACCAGTATAAATCTTGGTGTTCTTCTTGTTGTAATTTTCTGTTCAATTATTCAAATTTTTTTTCCTCCTGCCAGTAGTTGTTTATTTTTCACCCACTTGTTGTGCGGAAGCGTCAACCAACTGTGAGTGAAAAATAAACAACTACTGGCAGGAGAAAAAAAAAATTGAACAGAAAATTACAACAAGAAGAACACCAAGATTTATACTGGTTCGGCAATTTCCTACATCCAGTTTGGAGACGACGGAGTATTCCACTATAATCAATGGGGATATACAATAGTGTTTACCACTCAATTTCCCAAAGACCCAAATACACCCAACCTCCTTCACTCACAAAGGAAGAGAAAACAATGATACAAAGCAAAGAACAACTAGAGAGAATTTGTTTCTCTCTTTGGCAAAATGCCTTTCTTGCTATTTTTCTCTTCTACTCAACACTTGGTTGGGTTCTACAAATGAAACCATTTGCTTCCAATTTATAGCCAAAGAAAGTGGCTTCTCAAAGAAGCCAAAGGTTAGGCAAGTCAACAATAGCCTACCACTATTTGTGAAAGCTAATTAATGCATTCCCATTGCAACTTGTCAATAGTCATCACTTTTGACTATTGTAAAAGCCAATTAATGCATTCACATTGCAACTTGTCAATTTGCCGATATTGTTGACTATTGGTTTGAGGCAATAATCAACAGTGTGCTCGCCGAGGCCAAAAAGGGAGGACCTGGCTTCGGGGAGGGAGGAGGAGAGCTGGATGTATTGGTCCTTGAAGACCAAGAAGGTGTCGGGGTTTGATGGGTTTGGGGAGGCGTCGAAAATGACGTCGTTGGAGGATTGGCGGGTGACCGTGAAGCCGAATGGGGTGGTGTTGTGGAGAGTGAAGACAAGGTCGTTGGAGATCACGAGGTGTTTGTTGTGGGTTTGACATTGTTGTGGATGCTGTGAAGTTGTTTGGCGGGGAATTATTTGTTGTGGGATTTCCCATCTTTGGTGCTTTGAGTCTGTTATTCGAATTCTTAGCCGATCTTTGGTTTCACAGCTGCATGCATGATTAGCAGCACAAGGGGGCCAATTAGATTTCTAGCATAAATTTGTGAAAAACTTGTCTCCATTTAATATTGTGGAGTGAAATGCTAATTGGGTTTTTGGTCAATAAGGGTCTTAGCTATATATTCTATATTATGGACGGTTGGGATGTTATGCAATACCCTAATGAGAATTTAAAAAAAATGAAAACGAGAGATTATAAACTAATCTAAGATTAATAAATTGGGAATGGTTAATTACGAAATACCTGGCGTGAAGGTTGAGATTTGGGATGTCAGGTCCGTAGAGGGAGGATTTCTTGATGAGGCCAAGATTAGCAGTCAATGAGTTCCCAGAAGATTCATAGTTGACTGACTGAATTTTGTATCCAAACCCAGCAACTGCAGCTTCTTTTGTTCCCTTGGTATTTGATGATGAAACTAAACCACAGTGAAAGACAGCAGACAAGAAGAAGAAGAAGAAGAAGAAGAAGAGTGGAAGATGATATATTGGTTTTGGTTTGTTTGGTCTGCTTCTTTTCATCTTCATTTTCTCTGTTCCTGTGCTTGGGTTTTCCTCCTTTCTGTGAGGCCTGAGAGGACTTTTGTAATGCACTTTCCAATCTTGTATTGTAATTCGTATCTGTTTGTGAATATATGCCCCCCCCCCCCCCCCCCCCA